>NW_027017635.1:0-46377 GCF_036013445.1 Caloenas nicobarica
CAGAGCCCGACAGGGCCCGACAGGGCCCGACAGGGCCCAGTAGAGCCCGACAGAGCCCGACAGAGCCCGACAGAGCCCAGTAGAGCCCGACAGAGCCCGACAGAGCCCGACAGGCCCCGACAGGGTCCGACAGGGCCCGACAGGGCCCAGTTTAGGCCAGTAGAGCCCGAAAGAGCCCGACAGAGCCCGACAGAGCCCGACAGAGCCCGACAGGGCCCAACAGGGCCAAGTAGAGCCCGACAGAGCCCGACAGAGCCCGACAGGGCCCGACAGGGCCCGACAGGTCCCGACAGGGCCCGACAGCGCCCGACAGGGCCCGACAGGGCCCAGTACAGCCCGACAGAGCCCGACTGGGACCGACAGGGCCCGACAGGGCCCAGTAGAGCCCAGAAGAGCCCGACAGAGCCCGACAGAGCCCGACAGAGCCCAGTAGAGCCCGACAGAGCCCGACAGAGCCCGACAGAGCCCGACAGAGCCCGACAGAGCCCGACAGGGCCCGACAGGGCCCGACAGAGCCCGACAGAGCCCAACAGGGCCCGACAGGGCCCAGCAGGGCCCGACAGGGCCCGACAGAGCCCAGTAGAGCCCGACAGAGCCCGACAGAGCCCGACAGAGCCCGACAGAGCCCGACAGGGAACGACAGGGCCCGACAGGGAACATTAGAGCCCAGTAGAGCCCGACAGAGCCCGACAGGGCCCGACAGGGCCCGACAGAGCCCGACAGAGCCCGACAGAGCCCAGTAGAGCCCGACAGAGCCCGACAGAGCCCGACAGGGCCCGACAGAGCCCAGTTTAGCCCAGTAGAGCCCGACAGAGCCCGACAGGGCCCGACAGGGCCCAGTAGAGCCCGACAGAGCCCGACAGGGCCCGACAGGGCCCGACAGAGCCCGACAGAGCCCGACAGGGCCCGACAGGGCCCGACAGAGCCCAGTAGAGCCCGACAGAGCCCAGTAGAGCCCGACAGAGCCCGATAGAGCCCGACAGGGCCCGACAGGGCCCGACAGGGCCCGACAGGGAACAGTAGAGCCCAGTAGAGACCGACAGAGCCCGACAGAGCCCGACAGGGCCCGACAGGGCCCAGTAGAGCCCGACAGAGCCCGACAGAGCCCGACAGAGCCCGACAGAGCCCGACAGAGCCCGACAGAGCCCGACAGGGCCCGACAGAGCCCGACAGGGCCCAGTAGAGCCCGACAGAGCCCGACAGGGCCCGACAGAGCCCGACAGGGCCCGACAGGGCCCGACAGAGCCCGACAGGGCCCGACAGGGCCCGACAGAGCCCGACAGGGCCCGACACGGCCCGACACGGCCCAGTAGAGCCCGACAGAGCCCGACAGAGCCCGACACAGCCCGACAGAGCCCGACAGAGCCCGACAGAGCCCAGTAGAGCCCGACAGAGCCCGACAGGGCCCGACAGGGCCCGACAGGGCCCGACAGGGCCCAGTAGAGCCCGAGAGAGCCCGAGAGAGCCCGACAGAGCCCGACAGGGCCCGACAGGGCCCGACAGGGCCCGACAGGGCCCAGTAGAGCCCGACAGAGCCCGACAGAGCCCGACAGAGCCCGACAGAGCCCGACAGGGCCCGACAGAGCCCGACAGGGGCCGACAGGGCCCAGTAGAGCCCGACAGAGCCCGACAGAGCCCGACAGGGCCCGACAGGGCCCAGTAGAGCCCGACGGAGCCCGACAGAGCCCGACAGAGCCCGACAGAGCCCGACAGGGCCCGACAGGGCCCGACAGGGGCCGACAGGGCCCAGTAGAGCCCGACAGAACCCGACAGAGCCTGACAGAGCCCGACAGAGCCCGACAGGGCCCAGTAGAGCCCGACAGAGCCCGACAGAGCCCGACAGAGCCCGACAGGGCCCGACAGGGCCCGACAGGGCCCAGTAGAGCCCGACAGAGCCCGACAGAGCCCGACAGGGCCCGACAAGGCCCGACAGGGCCCGACAGGGCCCGACAGAGCTCGACAGAGCCCAGTAGAGCCCGACGGAGCCCGACAGAGCCCGACAGAGCCCGACAGGGCCCGACAGGGCCCGACAGCGCCCTACAGAGCCCGACAGGGCCCGACAGGGCCCGACAGGGCCCGACAGGGCCCGACAGGGCCCGACAGAGCCGGACAGAGCCCAGTAGAGCCCGCCAGAGCCCGACAAAGCCCGACAGAGCCCGACAGGGCCCGACAGAGCCCGACAGGGCCCAGTAGAGCCCGACAGAGCCCGCCAGGGCCCGACAGGGCCCGACAGGGCCCAGTAGAGCCCGACAGAGCCAACAGAGCCCGACAGAGCCCGACAGGGCCCGACAGGGCCCGACAGGGCTCAGTAGAGCCCGACAGAGCTTGACAGGGCCCGACAGGGCCCAGTAGAGCACGACAGAGCCCGACAGAGCCCGACAGAGCCCAGTATTGCCCGACAGAGCCCGACAGGGCCCGACAGGGCCCGACAGGGCCCAGTAGAGCCCGACAGAGACCTACAGAGCCCGACAGGGCCCGACAGGGCCCAGTAGAGCCCGACAGAGCCCGACAGGGCCCGACAGGGCCCGACAGGGCCCAGTAGAGCCCGACAGAGCCCGACAGAGCCCGACAGAGCCCAGTTTAGCCCAGTAGAGCCCGACAGAGCCCGACAGAGCCCGACAGAGCCCGACAGAGCCCGACAGAGCCCGACAGGGCCCAGTAGAGCCCGACAGAGCCCGACAGAGCCCGACAGGGTCCGACAGAGCCCGATAGAGCCCGACAGGGCCCGACAGAGCCCAGTAGAGCCCGACAGAGCCCGACAGAGCCCGACAGGGCCCAGTAGAGCCCGACAGAGCCCGACAGAGCCCGACAGAGCCCAGTAGAGCCCGACAGAGCCCGACAGGCCCCGACAGGGTCCGACAGGGCCCGACAGAGCCCAGTTTAGGCCAGTAGAGCCCGACAGAGCCCGACAGAGACCGACAGAGCCCGACAGGGCCCAACAGGGCCAAGTAGAGCCCGACAGAGCCCGACAGAGCACGACAGAGCCCGACAGAGCCCGACAGGGCCCGACAGGGCCCGACAGAGCCCGACAGAGCCCGACAGCGCCCGACAGGGCCCGACAGAGCCCAGTAGAGCCCGACAGAGCCCGACTGGGACCGACAGGGCCCGACAGGGCCCAGTAGAGCCCAGTAGAGCCCGACAGAGCCCGACAGGGCCCGACAGGGCCCAGTAGAGCCCGACAGAGCCCGACAGAGCCCGACAGGGCCCGACAGGGCCCGACAGTGCCCGACAGAGCCCGACAGAGCCCAGTAGAGCCCGACAGAGCCCGATAGAGCCCGACAGGGCCCGACAGGGCCCGACAGGGCCCGACAGGGAACAGTAGAGCCCAGTAGAGACCGACAGAGCCCGACAGAGCCCGACAGAGCCCGACAGGGCCCGACAGGGCCCGACAGGGCCCAGTAGAGCCCGACAGAGCCCGACAGAGCCCGACAGAGCCCGACAGAGCCCGACAGGGCCCGACAGGGCGCGACAGAGCCCGACAGGGCCCGACAGAGCCCGACAGAGCCCGACAGGGCCCAGTAGAGCCCGACAGAGCCCGACAGGGCCCGACAGAGCCCGACAGAGCCCGACAGGGCCCGACAGAGCCCGACAGGGGCCGACAGGGGCCGACAGAGCCCGACAGCGGCCGACAGGGGCCGACAGAGCCCGACAGGGCCCGACAGGGCCCAGTAGAGCCCAACAGAGCCCGACAGAGCCCGACAGAGCCCAGTAGAGCCCGACAGAGCCCGACAGGGCCCGACAGGGCCCGACAGGGCCCGACAGGGCCAGTAGAGCCCGACAGAGCCCGACAGAGCCCGACAGAGCCCGACGGAGCCCGACAGGGCCCAACAGGGCCCGACAGGGCCCGACAGGGCCCGACAGGGCCCGACAGAGCCCGACAGAGCCCGACAGAGCCCGACAGAGCCCGACAGAGCCCGACAGGGCCCGACAGGGCCCGACAGGGCCCAGTAGAGCCCGACAGAGCCCGACAGAGACCGACAGAGCCTGACAGGGCCCGACAGGGCCCGACAGAGCCCGACAGAGCCCGACAGGGCCCAGTAGAGCCCGACAGAGCCCGACAGAGCCCGACAGGGCCCGACAGGGCCCGACAGAGACCAGTAGAGCCCGACAGAGCCCGACAGGGCCCAGTAGAGCCCGACAGAGCCCGACAGGGCCCGACAGAGCCCGACAGGGCCCGACAGAGCCCGACAGGGCCCGACAGGGCCCGACAGAGCCCGACAGGGCCCGACAGGGCCCGACAGAGCCCGACAGGGCCCGACACGGCCCGACACGGCCCAGTAGAGCCCGACAGAGCCCGACAGAGCCCGACACAGCCCGACAGAGCCCGACAGAGCCCGACAGAGCCCAGTAGAGCCCGACAGAGCCCGACAGGGCCCGACAGGGCCCGACAGGGCCCGACAGGGCCCAGTAGAGCCCGAGAGAGCCCGAGAGAGCCCGACAGAGCCCGACAGGGCCCGACAGGGCCCGACAGGGCCCGACAGGGCCCAGTAGAGCCCGACAGAGCCCGACAGAGCCCGACAGAGCCCGACAGAGCCCGACAGGGCCCGACAGAGCCCGACAGGGGCCGACAGGGCCCAGTAGAGCCCGACAGAGCCCGACAGAGCCCGACAGGGCCCGACAGGGCCCAGTAGAGCCCGACGGAGCCCGACAGAGCCCGACAGAGCCCGACAGAGCCCGACAGGGCCCGACAGGGCCCGACAGGGGCCGACAGGGCCCAGTAGAGCCCGACAGAACCCGACAGAGCCTGACAGAGCCCGACAGAGCCCGACAGGGCCCAGTAGAGCCCGACAGAGCCCGACAGAGCCCGACAGAGCCCGACAGGGCCCGACAGGGCCCGACAGGGCCCAGTAGAGCCCGACAGAGCCCGACAGAGCCCGACAGGGCCCGACAAGGCCCGACAGGGCCCGACAGGGCCCGACAGAGCTCGACAGAGCCCAGTAGAGCCCGACGGAGCCCGACAGAGCCCGACAGAGCCCGACAGGGCCCGACAGGGCCCGACAGCGCCCTACAGAGCCCGACAGGGCCCGACAGGGCCCGACAGGGCCCGACAGAGCCGGACAGAGCCCAGTAGAGCCCGCCAGAGCCCGACAAAGCCCGACAGAGCCCGACAGGGCCCGACAGAGCCCGACAGGGCCCAGTAGAGCCCGACAGAGCCCGCCAGGGCCCGACAGGGCCCGACAGGGCCCAGTAGAGCCCGACAGAGCCAACAGAGCCCGACAGAGCCCGACAGAGCCCGACAGGGCCCGACAGGGCCCGACAGGGCTCAGTAGAGCCCGACAGAGCTTGACAGGGCCCGACAGGGCCCAGTAGAGCACGACAGAGCCCGACAGAGCCCGACAGAGCCCAGTATTGCCCGACAGAGCCCGACAGGGCCCGACAGGGCCCGACAGGGCCCAGTAGAGCCCGACAGAGACCTACAGAGCCCGACAGGGCCCGACAGGGCCCAGTAGAGCCCGACAGAGCCCGACAGGGCCCGACAGGGCCCGACAGGGCCCAGTAGAGCCCGACAGAGCCCGACAGAGCCCGACAGAGCCCAGTTTAGCCCAGTAGAGCCCGACAGAGCCCGACAGAGCCCGACAGAGCCCGACAGAGCCCGACAGGGCCCAGTAGAGCCCGACAGAGCCCGACAGAGCCCGACAGGGTCCGACAGAGCCCGATAGAGCCCGACAGGGCCCGACAGAGCCCAGTAGAGCCCGACAGAGCCCGACAGAGCCCGACAGGGCCCAGTAGAGCCCGACAGAGCCCGACAGAGCCCGACAGAGCCCAGTAGAGCCCGACAGAGCCCGACAGGCCCCGACAGGGTCCGACAGGGCCCGACAGAGCCCAGTTTAGGCCAGTAGAGCCCGACAGAGCCCGACAGAGACCGACAGAGCCCGACAGGGCCCAACAGGGCCAAGTAGAGCCCGACAGAGCCCGACAGAGCACGACAGAGCCCGACAGAGCCCGACAGGGCCCGACAGGGCCCGACAGAGCCCGACAGAGCCCGACAGCGCCCGACAGGGCCCGACAGAGCCCAGTAGAGCCCGACAGAGCCCGACTGGGACCGACAGGGCCCGACAGGGCCCAGTAGAGCCCAGTAGAGCCCGACAGAGCCCGACAGGGCCCGACAGGGCCCAGTAGAGCCCGACAGAGCCCGACAGAGCCCGACAGGGCCCGACAGGGCCCGACAGTGCCCGACAGAGCCCGACAGAGCCCAGTAGAGCCCGACAGAGCCCGATAGAGCCCGACAGGGCCCGACAGGGCCCGACAGGGCCCGACAGGGAACAGTAGAGCCCAGTAGAGACCGACAGAGCCCGACAGAGCCCGACAGAGCCCGACAGGGCCCGACAGGGCCCGACAGGGCCCAGTAGAGCCCGACAGAGCCCGACAGAGCCCGACAGAGCCCGACAGAGCCCGACAGAGCCCGACAGGGCCCGACAGGGCCCGACAGAGCCCGACAGGGCCCGACAGAGCCCGACAGAGCCCGACAGGGCCCAGTAGAGCCCGACAGAGCCCGACAGGGCCCGACAGGGCCCGACAGAGCCCGACAGGGCCCGACAGAGCCCGACAGGGGCCGACAGGGGCCGACAGAGCCCGACAGCGGCCGACAGGGGCCGACAGAGCCCGACAGGGCCCGACAGGGCCCAGTAGAGCCCAACAGAGCCCGACAGAGCCCGACAGAGCCCAGTAGAGCCCGACAGAGCCCGACAGGGCCCGACAGGGCCCGACAGGGCCCGACAGGGCCAGTAGAGCCCGACAGAGCCCGACAGAGCCCGACAGAGCCCGACGGAGCCCGACAGGGCCCGACAGGGCCCGACAGGGCCCGACAGGGCCCGACACAGCCCGACAGAGCCCGACAGAGCCCGACAGAGCCCGACAGAGCCCGACAGAGCCCGACAGGGCCCGACAGGGCCCGACAGGGCCCAGTAGAGCCCGACAGAGCCCGACAGAGACCGACAGAGCCCGACAGGGCCCGACAGGGCCCGACAGAGCCCGACAGAGCCCGACAGGGCCCAGTAGAGCCCGACAGAGCCCGACAGAGCCCGACAGAGCCCGACAGGGCCCGACAGGGCCCGACAGAGACCAGTAGAGCCCGACAGAGCCCGACAGGGCCCAGTAGAGCCCGACAGGGCCCAGTAGAGCCCGACAGGGCCCGACAGAGCCCGACAGGGCCCGACAGAGCCCAGTAGAGTTCGACAGAGCCCGACAGAGCCCGACAGGGCCCGACAGGGCCCGACAGAGCCCGACAGGGCCCAGTAGAGCCCAACAGAGCCCGACAGGGCCCAGTAGAGCCCGACAGAGCCCGACAGAGCCCGACAGAGCCCGACAGAGCCCGACAGGGCCCGACAGGGCCCGACAGGGCCCGACAGAGCCCGACAGAGCCCGACAGGGCCCGACAGAGCCCGACAGAGATCAGTAGAGCCCGACAGAGCCCGACAGGGCCCGACAGAGCCCGACAGAGCCCAGTAGAGCCCGACAGAGCCCGACAGAGCCCGACAGAGCCCGACAGAGCCCAGTAGAGCCCGACAGAGCCCAGTAGAGCCCGACAGAGCCCGACAGGGCCCGACAGAGCCCGACAGGGCCCGACAGATCCAAACAGAGCCCGACAGGGCCCAGTAGAGCCCGACAGAGCCCGACAGAGCCCGACAGGGCCCGGTAGAGCCCGACAGAGCCCGCCAGAGCCCGCCAGAGCCCGACAGGGCCCAGTAGAGCCCGACAGAGCCCGACAGAGCCCGACAGAGCCCGACAGAGCCTGACAGGGCCCGACAGGGCCCGACAGAGCCCGACAGGGCCCGACAGGGCCCGACAGAGCCCGACAGGGCCCGGTAGAGCCCGACAGGGCCCGACAGAGCCCGACAGGGCCCGACAGAGCCCGACAGAGCCCGACAGGGCCCGACAGACCCCGACAGAGCCCGACAGGGCCCAGTAGAGCCCGACAGAGCCCGACAGGGCCCGACAGAGCCCGACAGAGCCCAGTAGAGCCCGACAGAGACCTACAGAGCCCGACAGGGCCCGACAGGGCCCAGTAGAGCCCGACAGAGCCCGACAGGGCCCGACAGGGCCCGACAGGGCCCAGTAGAGCCCGACAGAGCCCGACAGAGCCCGACAGAGCCCAGTTTAGCCCAGTAGAGCCCGACAGAGCCCGACAGAGCCCGACAGAGCCCGACAGAGCCCGACAGGGCCCAGTAGAGCCCGACAGAGCCCGACAGAGCCCGACAGAGCCCGACAGGGCCCAGTAGAGCCCGACAGAGCCCGACAGAGCCCGACAGGGTCCGACAGAGCCCGATAGAGCCCGACAGGGCCCGACAGAGCCCAGTAGAGCCCGACAGAGCCCGACAGAGCCCGACAGGGCCCAGTAGAGCCCGACAGAGCCCGACAGAGCCCGACAGAGCCCAGTAGAGCCCGACAGAGCCCGACAGGCCCCGACAGGGTCCGACAGGGCCCGACAGAGCCCAGTTTAGGCCAGTAGAGCCCGACAGAGCCCGACAGAGACCGACAGAGCCCGACAGGGCCCAACAGGGCCAAGTAGAGCCCGACAGAGCCCGACAGAGCACGACAGAGCCCGACAGAGCCCGACAGGGCCCGACAGGGCCCGACAGAGCCCGACAGAGCCCGACAGCGCCCGACAGGGCCCGACAGAGCCCAGTAGAGCCCGACAGAGCCCGACTGGGACCGACAGGGCCCGACAGGGCCCAGTAGAGCCCAGTAGAGCCCGACAGAGCCCGACAGGGCCCGACAGGGCCCAGTAGAGCCCGACAGAGCCCGACAGAGCCCGACAGGGCCCGACAGGGCCCGACAGTGCCCGACAGAGCCCGACAGAGCCCAGTAGAGCCCGACAGAGCCCGATAGAGCCCGACAGGGCCCGACAGGGCCCGACAGGGCCCGACAGGGCCCGACAGGGAACAGTAGAGCCCAGTAGAGACCGACAGAGCCCGACAGAGCCCGACAGAGCCCGACAGGGCCCGACAGGGCCCGACAGGGCCCAGTAGAGCCCGACAGAGCCCGACAGAGCCCGACAGAGCCCGACAGAGCCCGACAGAGCCCGACAGGGCCCGACAGAGCCCGACAGAGCCCGACAGGGCCCGACAGAGCCCGACAGAGCCCGACAGGGCCCAGTAGAGCCCGACAGAGCCCGACAGGGCCCGACAGAGCCCGACAGAGCCCGACAGGGCCCGACAGAGCCCGACAGGGGCCGACAGGGGCCGACAGAGCCCGACAGCGGCCGACAGGGGCCGACAGAGCCCGACAGGGCCCGACAGGGCCCAGTAGAGCCCAACAGAGCCCGACAGAGCCCGACAGAGCCCAGTAGAGCCCGACAGAGCCCGACAGGGCCCGACAGGGCCCGACAGGGCCCGACAGGGCCAGTAGAGCCCGACAGAGCCCGACAGAGCCCGACAGAGCCCGACGGAGCCCGACAGGGCCCAACAGGGCCCGACAGGGCCCGACAGGGCCCGACACAGCCCGACAGAGCCCGACAGAGCCCGACAGAGCCCGACAGAGCCCGACAGAGCCCGACAGGGCCCGACAGGGCCCGACAGGGCCCAGTAGAGCCCGACAGAGCCCGACAGAGACCGACAGAGCCCGACAGGGCCCGACAGGGCCCGACAGAGCCCGACAGAGCCCGACAGGGCCCAGTAGAGCCCGACAGAGCCCGACAGAGCCCGACAGAGCCCGACAGGGCCCGACAGGGCCCGACAGAGACCAGTAGAGCCCGACAGAGCCCGACAGGGCCCAGTAGAGCCCGACAGGGCCCAGTAGAGCCCGACAGGGCCCGACAGAGCCCGACAGGGCCCGACAGAGCCCAGTAGAGTTCGACAGAGCCCGACAGAGCCCGACAGGGCCCGACAGGGCCCGACAGAGCCCGACAGGGCCCAGTAGAGCCCAACAGAGCCCGACAGGGCCCAGTAGAGCCCGACAGAGCCCGACAGAGCCCGACAGAGCCCGACAGAGCCCGACAGGGCCCGACAGGGCCCGACAGGGCCCGACAGAGCCCGACAGGGCCCGACAGGGCCCGACAGAGCCCGACAGAGATCAGTAGAGCCCGACAGAGCCCGACAGGGCCCGACAGAGCCCGACAGAGCCCAGTAGAGCCCGACAGAGCCCGACAGAGCCCGACAGAGCCCGACAGAGCCCAGTAGAGCCCGACAGAGCCCAGTAGAGCCCGACAGAGCCCGACAGGGCCCGACAGAGCCCGACAGGGCCCGACAGATCCAAACAGAGCCCGACAGGGCCCAGTAGAGCCCGACAGAGCCCGACAGAGCCCGACAGGGCCCGGTAGAGCCCGACAGAGCCCGCCAGAGCCCGCCAGAGCCCGACAGGGCCCAGTAGAGCCCGACAGAGCCCGACAGAGCCCGACAGAGCCCGACAGAGCCTGACAGGGCCCGACAGGGCCCGACAGGGCCCGACAGGGCCCGACAGAGCCCGACAGGGCCCGGTAGAGCCCGACAGGGCCCGACAGAGCCCGACAGGGCCCGACAGAGCCCGACAGAGCCCGACAGGGCCCGACAGACCCCGACAGAGCCCGACAGGGCCCAGTAGAGCCCGACAGAGCCCGACAGGGCCCGACAGAGCCCGACAGAGCCCGACAGGGCCCGACAGAGCCCGACAGGGGCCGACAGGGGCCGACAGAGCCCGACAGCGGCCGACAGGGGCCGACAGAGCCCGACAGGGCCCGACAGGGCCCAGTAGAGCCCAACAGAGCCCGACAGAGCCCGACAGAGCCCAGTAGAGCCCGACAGAGCCCGACAGGGCCCGACAGGGCCCGACAGGGCCCGACAGGGCCAGTAGAGCCCGACAGAGCCCGACAGAGCCCGACAGAGCCCGACAGAGCCCGACAGGGCCCGACAGGGCCCGACAGGGCCCGACAGGGCCCGACACAGCCCGACAGAGCCCGACAGAGCCCGACAGAGCCCGACAGAGCCCGACAGAGCCCGACAGGGCCCGACAGGGCCCGACAGGGCCCAGTAGAGCCCGACAGAGCCCGACAGAGACCGACAGAGCCCGACAGGGCCCGACAGGGCCCGACAGAGCCCGACAGAGCCCGACAGGGCCCAGTAGAGCCCGACAGAGCCCGACAGAGCCCGACAGAGCCCGACAGAGCCCGACAGAGCACGACAGAGCCCGACAGAGCCCGACAGGGCCCGACAGAGACCAGTAGAGCCCGACAGAGCCCGACAGGGCCCAGTAGAGCCCGACAGGGCCCAGTAGAGCCCGACAGGGCCCGACAGAGCCCGACAGGGCCCGACAGAGCCCAGTAGAGTTCGACAGAGCCCGACAGAGCCCGACAGGGCCCGACAGGGCCCGACAGAGCCCGACAGGGCCCAGTAGAGCCCAACAGAGCCCGACAGGGCCCAGTAGAGCCCGACAGAGCCCGACAGAGCCCGACAGAGCCCGACAGAGCCCGACAGATCCCGACAGGGCCCGACAGGGCCCGACAGAGCCCGACAGAGCCCGACAGAGCCCGACAGAGCCCGACAGGGCCCGACAGGGCCCGACAGAGCCCGACAGAGACCAGTAGAGCCAGACAGAGCCCGACAGGGCCCGACAGAGCCCGACAGAGCCCAGTAGAGCCCGACAGAGCCCGACAGAGCCCGACAGAGCCCGACAGAGCCCAGTAGAGCCCGACAGAGCCCAGTAGAGCCCGACAGAGCCCGACAGGGCCCGACAGAGCCCGACAGGGCCCGACAGATCCAAACAGAGCACGACAGGGCCCAGTAGAGCCCGACAGAGCCCGACAGAGCCCGACAGGGCCCGACAGGGCCCGGTAGAGCCCGACAGAGCCCGCCAGAGCCCGCCAGAGCCCGACAGGGCCCAGTAGAGCCCGACAGAGCCCGACAGAGCCCGACAGAGCCCGACAGAGCCCGACAGAGCCCGACAGAGCCTGACAGGGCCCGACAGGGCCCGACAGAGCCCGACAGGGCCCGACAGGGCCCGACAGAGCCCGACAGGGCCCGGTAGAGCCCGACAGGGCCCGCCAGAGCCCGCCAGATCCCGACAGAGCCCGACAGAGCCCGACAGGGCCCGACAGGGCCCAGTAGAGCTCGACAGAGCCCGACAGAGCCCGACAGGGCCCGACAGGGCCCGACAGAGCCCGACAGGGCCCAGTAGAGCCCGACAGAGCCCGACAGAGCCCGACAGGGCCCGACAGGGCCCGACAGAGCCCGACAGAGCCCAGTAGAGCCCGACAGAGCCCGACAGAGCCCGACAGGGCCCGACAGGGCCCGACAGAGACCAGTTTAGCCCAGTAGAGCCCGACAGAGCCCGACAGAGCCCGACAGAGCCCGACAGAGCCCGACAGGGACCGACAGAGCCCGACACGGCCCGACAGAGCCCGACAGGGCCCGACAGAGCCCGACAGGGCCCAGTAGAGCCCGACAGAGCCCGACAGAGCCCGACAGAGCCCGACAGAGCCCGACAGAGCCCGACAGGGCCCGACAGGGCCCAGTAGAGCCCGACAGAGCCCGACAGAGCCCGACAGAGCCCGACAGAGCCCGACAGGGCCCAGTAGAGCCCGACAGAGCCCGACAGAGCCCGACAGAGCCCGACAGGGCCCAGTAGAGCCCGACAGAGCCCGACAGAGCCCGACAGAGCCCGACAGAGCCCGACAGAGCCCGACAGGGCCCGACAGGGAACAGTAGAGCCCAGTAGAGCCCGACAGAGCCCGACAGAGCCCGACAGAGCCCGACAGGGCCCAGTAGAGCCCAGTAGAGCCCGACAGAGCCCAGTAGAGCCCGACAGAGCCCGACAGAGCCCGACAGGGCCCGACAGGGCCCAGTAGAGCCCGACAGTGCCCGACAGAGCCCGACAGAGCCCGACAGGGCCCGACAGGGCCCGACAGGGCCCAGTAGAGCCCGACAGAGCCCAGTAGAGCCCAGTAGAGCCCGACAGAGCCCGGCAGATCCCAACAGAACCCGACAGAGCCCGACAGAGCCCAGTAGAGCCCGACAGAGCCCAACAGAGCCCGACAGAGCCCGACAGGGCCCGACAGGGCCCGACAGAGCCCAGTAGAGCCCGACAGAGCCCGACAGGGCCCGACAGGGCCCGACAGGGCCCAGTAGAGCCCGACAGAGACCTACAGAGCCCGACAGGGCCCGACAGGGCCCAGTAGAGCCCGACAGAGCCCGACAGGGCCCGACAGGGCCCGACAGGGCCCAGTAGAGCCCGACAGAGCCCGACAGAGCCCGACAGAGCCCGACAGAGCCCGACAGAGCCCGACAGGGCCCAGTTTAGCCCAGTAGAGCCCGACAGAGCCCGACAGAGCCCGACAGAGCCCGACAGAGCCCGACAGGGCCCAGTAGAGCCCGACAGAGCCCGACAGAGCCCGACAGGGCCCGACAGGGCCCGATAGAGCCCGACAGGGCCCGACAGGGCCCGACAGAGCCCAGTAGAGCCCGACAGAGCCCAGTAGAGCCCGACAGAGCCCGACAGAGCCCGACAGGCCCCGACAGGGTCCGACAGGGCCCGACAGGGCCCGACAGGGCCCAGTTTAGGCCAGTAGAGCCCGACAGAGCCCGACAGAGCCCGACAGAGCCCGACAGAGCCCGACAGGGCCCAACAGGGCCAAGTAGAGCCCGACAGAGCCCGACAGAGCCCGACAGGGCCCGACAGGGCCCGACAGAGCCCGACAGCGCCCGACAGGGCCCGACAGAGCCCAGTAGAGCCCGACAGAGCCCGACTGGGACCGACAGGGCCCGACAGGGCCCAGTAGAGCCCAGAAGAGCCCGACAGAGCCCGACAGAGCCCGACAGAGCCCGACAGAGCCCGACAGAGCCCGACAGGGCCCGACAGGGCCCGACAGGGCCCGACAGGGCCCGACAGAGACCAGTAGAGCCCGACAGAGCCCGACAGGGCCCAGTAGAGCCCGACAGGGCCCAGTAGAGCCCGACAGGGCCCGACAGAGCCCGACAGGGCCCGACAGAGCCCAGTAGAGTTCGACAGAGCCCGACAGAGCCCGACAGGGCCCGACAGGGCCCGACAGAGCCCGACAGGGCCCAGTAGAGCCCAACAGAGCCCGACAGGGCCCAGTAGAGCCCGACAGAGCCCGACAGAGCCCGACAGAGCCCGACAGAGCCCGACAGGGCCCGACAGGGCCCGACAGGGTCCGACAGAGCCCGACAGAGCCCGACAGGGCCCGACAGGGCCCGACAGAGCCCGACAGAGACCAGTAGAGCCCGACAGAGCCCGACAGGGCCCGACAGAGCCCGACAGAGCCCAGTAGAGCCCGACAGAGCCCGACAGAGCCCGACAGAGCCCGACAGAGCCCAGTAGAGCCCGACAGAGCCCAGTAGAGCCCGACAGAGCCCGACAGGGCCCGACAGGGCCCGACAGAGCCCGACAGGGCCCGACAGATCCAAACAGAGCCCGACAGGGCCCAGTAGAGCCCGACAGAGCCCGACAGAGCCCGACAGAGCCCGACAGGGCCCGGTAGAGCCCGACAGAGCCCGCCAGAGCCCGCCAGAGCCCGACAGGGCCCAGTAGAGTACGACAGAGCCCGACAGAGCCCGACAGAGCCCGACAGAGCCCGACAGAGCCTGACAGGGCCCGACAGGGCCCGACAGAGCCCGACAGGGCCCGACAGGGCCCGACAGAGCCCGACAGGGCCCGGTAGAGCCCGACAGGGCCCGCCAGAGCCCGCCAGATCCCGACAGAGCCCGACAGAGCCCGACAGGGCCCGACAGGGCCCAGTAGAGCTCGACAGAGCCCGACAGAGCCCGACAGGGCCCGACAGGGCCCGACAGAGCCCGACAGGGCCCAGTAGAGCCCGACAGAGCCCGACAGAGCCCGACAGGGCCCGACAGGGCCCGACAGAGCCCGACAGAGCCCAGTAGAGCCCGACAGAGCCCGACAGAGCCCGACAGGGCCCGACAGGGCCCGACAGAGACCAGTTTAGCCCAGTAGAGCCCGACAGAGCCCGACAGAGCCCGACAGAGCCCGACAGGGACCGACAGAGCCCGACACGGCCCGACAGAGCCCGACAGGGCCCGACAGGGCCCGACAGAGCCCGACAGGGCCCAGTAGAGCCCGACAGAGCCCGACAGAGCCCGACAGAGCCCGACAGAGCCCGACAGAGCCCGACAGGGCCCGACAGGGCCCAGTAGAGCCCGACAGAGCCCGACAGAGCCCGACAGAGCCCGACAGAGCCCGACAGAGCCCGACAGGGCCCAGTAGAGCCCGACAGAGCCCGACAGAGCCCGACAGAGCCCGACAGAGCCCAGTAGAGCCCGACAGAGCCCGACAGAGCCCGACAGAGCCCGACAGAGCCCGACAGAGCCCGACAGAGCCCGACAGGGCCCGACAGGGAACAGTAGAGCCCAGTAGAGCCCGACAGAGCCTGACAGAGCCCGACAGAGCCCGACAGGGCCCAGTAGAGCCCAGTAGAGCCCGACAGAGCCCAGTAGAGCCCGACAGAGCCCGACAGAGCCCGACAGGGCCCGACAGGGCCCAGTAGAGCCCGACAGTGCCCGACAGAGCCCGACAGGGCCCGACAGGGCCCGACAGGGCCCAGTAGAGCCCGACAGAGCCCAGTAGAGCCCAGTAGAGCCCGACAGAGCCCGGCAGATCCCAACAGAACCCGACAGAGCCCGACAGAGCCCAGTAGAGCCCGACAGAGCCCAACAGAGCCCGACAGAGCCCGACAGGGCCCGACAGGGCCCGACAGAGCCCAGTAGAGCCCGACAGAGCCCGACAGGGCCCGACAGGGCCCGACAGGGCCCAGTAGAGCCCGACAGAGACCTACAGAGCCCGACAGGGCCCGACAGGGCCCAGTAGAGCCCGACAGAGCCCGACAGGGCCCGACAGGGCCCGACAGGGCCCAGTAGAGCCCGACAGAGCCCGACAGAGCCCGACAGAGCCCGACAGAGCCCGACAGGGCCCAGTTTAGCCCAGTAGAGCCCGACAGAGCCTGACAGAGCCCGACAGAGCCCGACAGAGCCCGACAGAGCCCGACAGGGCCCAGTAGAGCCCGACAGAGCCCGACAGAGCCCGACAGGGCCCGACAGAGCCCGATAGAGCCCGACAGGGCCCGACAGGGCCCGACAGGGCCCAGTAGAGCCCGACAGAGCCCGACAGGCCCGACAGGGCCCGACAGGGCCCAGTAGAGCCCGACAGAGCCCAACAGGGCCCGACAGGGCCCGACAGGGCCCAGTAGAGCCCGACAGAGCCCAGTAGAGCCCGACAGAGCCCGACAGAGCCCGACAGGGTCCGACAGGGCCCGACAGGGCCCGACAGGGCCCAGTTTAGGCCAGTAGAGCCCGACAGAGCCCGACAGAGCCCGACAGAGCCCGACAGAGCCCGACAGGGCCCAACAGGGCCAAGTAGAGCCCGACAGAGCCCGACAGAGCCCGACAGGGCCCGACAGGGCCCGACAGAGCCCGACAGCGCCCGACAGGGCCCGACAGAGCCCAGTAGAGCCCGACAGAGCCCGACTGGGACCGACAGGGCCCGACAGGGCCCAGTAGAGCCCAGAAGAGCCCGACAGAGCCCGACAGAGCCCGACAGAGCCCAGTAGAGCCCGACAGAGCCCGACAGAGCCCGACAGAGCCCGACAGGGCCCGACAGGGCCCGATAGGGCCCGACAGGGCCCGACAGAGCCCGACAGGGCCCGACAGGGCCCGACAGGGAACGACAGGGCCCGACAGGGAACATTAGAGCCCAGTAGAGCCCGACAGAGCCCGACAGGGCCCGACAGAGCCCGACAGAGCCCGACAGAGCCCAGTAGAGCCCGACAGAGCCCGACAGAGCCCGACAGAGCCCGACAGAGCCCGACAGAGCCCGACAGGGCCCGACAGGGCCCGACAGGGCCCGACAGAGCCCAGTTTAGCCCAGTAGAGCCCGACAGAGCCCGACAGGGCCCGACAGGGCCCAGTAGAGCCCGACAGAGCCCGACAGAGCCCGACAGGGCCCGACAGGGCCCGACAGGGCCCGACAGAGCCCGACAGAGCCCGACAGAGCCCAGTAGAGCACGACAGAGCCCAGTAGAGCCCGACAGAGCCCGATAGAGCCCGACAGGGCCCGACAGGGAACAGTAGAGCCCAGTAGAGACCGACAGAGCCAGACAGAGCCCGACAGAGCCCGACAGGGCCCGACAGGGCCCAGTAGAGCCCGACAGAGCCGGACAGAGCCCGACAGGGCCCGACAGGGCCCAGTAGAGCCCGACAGAGCCCGACAGAGCCCGACAGAGCCCGACAGGGCCCGACAGAGCCCGACAGGGCCCAGTAGAGCCCGACAGAGCCCGACAGGGCCCGACAGGGCCCGACAGGGCCCGACAGGGCCCGACAGGGCCCGACACGGCCCGACACGGCCCGACACGGCCCAGTAGAGCCCGACAGAGCCCGACAGAGCCCGACAGAGCCCAGTAGAGCCCGACAGAGCCCGACAGGGCCCGACAGGGCCCGACAGGGCCCGACAGGGCCCAGTAGAGCCCGACAGAGCCCGACAGAGCCCGACAGAGCCCGACAGAGCCCGACAGGGCCCGACAGGGCCCGACAGGGCCCGACAGGGCCCAGTAGAGCCCGACAGAGCCCGACAGAGCCCGACAGAGCCCGACAGAGCCCGACAGGGCCCGACAGAGCCCGACAGGGCCCGACAGGGCCCAGTAGAGCCCGACAGAGCCCGACAGAGCCCGACAGGGCCCGACAGGGCCCAGTAGAGCCCGACAGAGCCCGACAGAGCCCGACAGAGCCCGACAGAGCCCGACAGGGCCCGAAAGGGCCCGACAGGGGCCGACAGGGCCCAGTAGAGCCCGACAGAACCCGACAGAGCCTGACAGAGCCCGACAGAGCCCGACAGGGCCCAGTAGAGCCCGACAGAGCCCGACAGAGCCCGACAGAGCCCGACAGGGCCCGACAGGGCCCGACAGGGCCCGACAGGGCCCAGTAGAGCCCGACAGAGCCCGACAGAGCCCGACAGGGCCCGACAGGGCCCAGTAGAGCCCGACAGAGCCCGACAGAGCCCGACAGAGCCCGACAGGGCCCGACAGGGCCCGACAGGGGCCGACAGGGCCCAGTAGAGCCCGACAGAACCCGACAGAGCCTGACAGAGCCCGACAGAGCCCGACAGGGCCCAGTAGAGCCCGACAGAGCCCGACAGAGCCCGACAGAGCCCGACAGGGCCCGACAGGGCCCGACAGGGCCCGACAGGGCCCAGTAGAGCCCGACAGAGCCCGACAGGGCCCGACAACGCCCGACAGGGCCCGACAGGGCCCGACAGGGCCCGACAGAGCTCGACAGAGCCCAGTAGAGCCCGACAGAGCCCGACAGGGCCCGACAGAGCCCGACAGGGCCCGACAGGGCCCGACAGCGCCCTACAGAGCCCGACAGGGCCCGACAGGGCCCGACAGGGCCCGACAGGGCCCGACAGAGCCCGACAGGGCCCGACAGAGCCCGACAGGGCCCGACAGGGCCAGACAGGGCCCGACAGAGCCGGACAGAGCCCAGTAGAGCCCGCCAGAGCCCGACAAAGCCCGACAGAGCCCGACAGAGCCCGACAGGGCCCGACAGAGCCCGACAGGGCCCAGTAGAGCCCGACAGAGCCCGACAGGGCCCGACAGGGCCCGACAGGGCCCAGTAGAGCCCGACAGAGCCCGACAGAGCCCGACAGAGCCCGACAGAGCCCGACAGGGCCCGACAGGGCCCAGTAGAGCACGACAGAGCCCGACAGAGCCCGACAGAGCCCAGTATTGCCCGACAGAGCCGGACAGGGCCCGACAGGGCCCGACAGGGCCCAGTAGAGCCCGACAGAGACCTACAGAGCCCGACAGGGCCCGACAGGGCCCAGTAGAGCCCGACAGAGCCCGACAGGGCCTGACAGGGCCCGACAGGGCCCAGTAGAGCCCGACAGAGCCCGACAGAGCCCGACAGAGCCCGACAGAGCCCAGTTTAGCCCAGTAGAGCCCGACAGAGCCCGACAGAGCCCGACAGAGCCCAGTAGAGCCCGACAGAGCCCGACAGAGCCCGACAGGGCCCGACAGGGCCCAGTAGAGCCCGACAGAGCCCGACAGAGCCCGACAGAGCCCAGTAGAGCCCGACAGAGCCCGACAGAGCCCGACAGGCCCCGACAGGGTCCGACAGGGCCCGACAGAGCCCAGTTTAGGCCAGTAGAGCCCGACAGAGCCCGACAGAGCCCGACAGAGACCGACAGAGCCCGACAGGGCCCAACAGGGCCAAGTAGAGCCCGACAGAGCCCGACAGACCCCGACAGAGCCCGACAGAGCCCGACAGAGCCCGACAGAGCCCGACAGGGCCCGACAGGGCCCGACAGGGCCCGACAGGGCCCGACAGGGCCCGACAGCGCCCGACAGGGCCCGACAGGGCCCAGTAGAGCCCGACAGAGCCCGACTGGGACCGACAGGGCCCGACAGGGCCCAGTAGAGCCCAGTAGAGCCCGACAGAGCCCGACAGGGCCCGACAGGGCCCAGTAGAGCCCGACAGAGCCCGACAGAGCCCGACAGGGCCCGACAGGGCCCGACAGGGCCCGACAGGGCCCGACAGAGCCCGACAGAGCCCGACAGAGCCCAGTAGAGCCCGACAGAGCCCGATAGAGCCCGACAGGGCCCGACAGGGCCCGACAGGGCCCGACAGGGAACAGTAGAGCCCAGTAGAGACCGACAGAGCCCGACAGAGCCCGACAGAGCCCGACAGGGCCCGACAGGGCCCGACAGGGCCCAGTAGAGCCCGACAGAGCCCGACAGAGCCCGACAGAGCCCGACAGGGCCCGACAGAGCCCGACAGGGCCCGACAGAGCCCGACAGAGCCCGACAGAGCCCGACAGGGCCCGACAGGGCCCGACAGGGCCCGACAGGGCCCAGTAGTGCCCGACAGAGCCCGACAGGGCCCGACAGAGCCCGACAGAGCCCGACAGGGCCCGACAGGGGCCGACAGGGGCCGACAGGGGCCGACAGAGCCCGACAGCGGCCGACAGGGGCCGACAGAGCCCGACAGGGCCCGACAGGGCCCAGTAGAGCCCGACAGAGCCCGACAGAGCCCGACAGAGCCCAGTAGAGCCCGACAGAGCCCGACAGGGCCCGACAGTTCCCGACAGGGCCCGACAGGGCCCGACAGAGCCCGACAGGGCCCAGTAGAGCCCGACAGAGCCCGACAGAGCCCGACAGAGCCCGACAGAGCCCGACAGAGCCCGACAGGGCCCGACAGGGCCCGACAGGGCCCGACAGGGCCCGACAGAGACCAGTAGAGCCCGACAGAGCCCGACAGGGCCCAGTAGAGCCCGACAGGGCCCAGTAGAGCCCGACAGGGCCCGACAGAGCCCGACAGGGCCCGACAGGGCCCGACAGAGCCCGACAGGGCCCGACAGGGCCCGACAGAGCCCGACAGGGCCCAGTAGAGCCCAACAGAGCCCGACAGGGCCCAGTAGAGCCCGACAGAGCCCGACAGAGCCCGACAGAGCCCGACAGAGCCCGACAGAGCCCGACAGGGCCCGACAGGGTCCGACAGAGCCCGACAGAGCCCGACAGGGCCCGACAGGGCCCGACAGAGCCCGACAGAGACCAGTAGAGCCCGACAGAGCCCGACAGGGCCCGACAGAGCCCGACAGAGCCCAGTAGAGCCCGACAGAGCCCGACAGAGCCCGACAGAGCCCGACAGAGCCCAGTAGAGCCCGACAGAGCCCAGTAGAGCCCGACAGAGCCCGACAGGGCCCGACAGAGCCCGACAGGGCCCGACAGATCCAAACAGAGCCCGACAGGGCCCAGTAGAGCCCGACAGAGCCCGACAGAGCCCGACAGAGCCCGACAGGGCCCGGTAGAGCCCGACAGAGCCCGCCAGAGCCCGCCAGAGCCCGACAGGGCCCAGTAGAGCCCGACAGAGCCCGACAGAGCCCGACAGAGCCCGACGCAGCCTGACAGGGCCCGACAGGGCCCGACAGAGCCCGACAGGGCCCGACAGGGCCCGACAGAGCCCGACAGGGCCCGGTAGAGCCCGACAGGGCCCGCCAGAGCCCGCCAGATCCCGACAGAGCCCGACAGAGCCCGACAGGGCCCGACAGGGCCCAGTAGAGCTCGACAGAGCCCGACAGAGCCCGACAGGGCCCGACAGGGCCCGACAGAGCCCGACAGGGCCCAGTAGAGCCCGACAGAGCCCGACAGAGCCCGACAGGGCCCGACAGGGCCCGACAGAGCCCGACAGAGCCCAGTAGAGCCCGACAGAGCCCGACAGAGCCCGACAGGGCCCGACAGGGCCCGACAGAGACCAGTTTAGCCCAGTAGAGCCCGACAGAGCCCGACAGAGCCCGACAGAGCCCGACAGAGCCCGACAGGGACCGACAGAGCCCGACACGGCCCGACAGAGCCCGACAGGGCCCGACAGGGCCCGACAGAGCCCGACAGGGCCCAGTAGAGCCCGACAGAGCCCGACAGAGCCCGACAGAGCCCGACAGAGCCCGACAGGGCCCGACAGGGCCCGACAGGGCCCGACAGGGCCCAGTAGAGCCCGACAGAGCCCGACAGAGCCCGACAGAGCCCGACAGAGCCCGACAGGGCCCGACAGAGCCCGACAGGGCCCGACAGGGCCCAGTAGAGCCCGACAGAGCCCGACAGAGCCCGACAGGGCCCGACAGGGCCCAGTAGAGCCCGACAGAGCCCGACAGAGCCCGACAGAGCCCGACAGAGCCCGACAGGGCCCGACAGGGCCCGACAGGGGCCGACAGGGCCCAGTAGAGCCCGACAGAACCCGACAGAGCCTGACAGAGCCCGACAGAGCCCGACAGGGCCCAGTAGAGCCCGACAGAGCCCGACAGAGCCCGACAGAGCCCGACAGGGCCCGACAGGGCCCGACAGGGCCCGACAGGGCCCAGTAGAGCCCGACAGAGCCCGACAGAGCCCGACAGGGCCCGACAGGGCCCAGTAGAGCCCGACAGAGCCCGACAGAGCCCGACAGAGCCCGACAGGGCCCGACAGGGCCCGACAGGGGCCGACAGGGCCCAGTAGAGCCCGACAGAACCCGACAGAGCCTGACAGAGCCCGACAGAGCCCGACAGGGCCCAGTAGAGCCCGACAGAGCCCGACAGAGCCCGACAGAGCCCGACAGGGCCCGACAGGGCCCGACAGGGCCCGACAGGGCCCAGTAGAGCCCGACAGAGCCCGACAGGGCCCGACAACGCCCGACAGGGCCCGACAGGGCCCGACAGGGCCCGACAGAGCTCGACAGAGCCCAGTAGAGCCCGACAGAGCCCGACAGGGCCCGACAGAGCCCGACAGGGCCCGACAGGGCCCGACAGCGCCCTACAGAGCCCGACAGGGCCCGACAGGGCCCGACAGGGCCCGACAGGGCCCGACAGAGCCCGACAGGGCCCGACAGAGCCCGACAGGGCCCGACAGGGCCAGACAGGGCCCGACAGAGCCGGACAGAGCCCAGTAGAGCCCGCCAGAGCCCGACAAAGCCCGACAGAGCCCGACAGAGCCCGACAGGGCCCGACAGAGCCCGACAGGGCCCAGTAGAGCCCGACAGAGCCCGACAGGGCCCGACAGGGCCCGACAGGGCCCAGTAGAGCCCGACAGAGCCCGACAGAGCCCGACAGAGCCCGACAGAGCCCGACAGGGCCCGACAGGGCCCAGTAGAGCACGACAGAGCCCGACAGAGCCCGACAGAGCCCAGTATTGCCCGACAGAGCCGGACAGGGCCCGACAGGGCCCGACAGGGCCCAGTAGAGCCCGACAGAGACCTACAGAGCCCGACAGGGCCCGACAGGGCCCAGTAGAGCCCGACAGAGCCCGACAGGGCCTGACAGGGCCCGACAGGGCCCAGTAGAGCCCGACAGAGCCCGACAGAGCCCGACAGAGCCCGACAGAGCCCAGTTTAGCCCAGTAGAGCCCGACAGAGCCCGACAGAGCCCGACAGAGCCCAGTAGAGCCCGACAGAGCCCGACAGAGCCCGACAGGGCCCGACAGGGCCCAGTAGAGCCCGACAGAGCCCGACAGAGCCCGACAGAGCCCAGTAGAGCCCGACAGAGCCCGACAGAGCCCGACAGGCCCCGACAGGGTCCGACAGGGCCCGACAGAGCCCAGTTTAGGCCAGTAGAGCCCGACAGAGCCCGACAGAGCCCGACAGAGACCGACAGAGCCCGACAGGGCCCAACAGGGCCAAGTAGAGCCCGACAGAGCCCGACAGACCCCGACAGAGCCCGACAGAGCCCGACAGAGCCCGACAGAGCCCGACAGGGCCCGACAGGGCCCGACAGGGCCCGACAGGGCCCGACAGGGCCCGACAGCGCCCGACAGGGCCCGACAGGGCCCAGTAGAGCCCGACAGAGCCCGACTGGGACCGACAGGGCCCGACAGGGCCCAGTAGAGCCCAGTAGAGCCCGACAGAGCCCGACAGGGCCCGACAGGGCCCAGTAGAGCCCGACAGAGCCCGACAGAGCCCGACAGGGCCCGACAGGGCCCGACAGGGCCCGACAGGGCCCGACAGAGCCCGACAGAGCCCGACAGAGCCCAGTAGAGCCCGACAGAGCCCGATAGAGCCCGACAGGGCCCGACAGGGCCCGACAGGGCCCGACAGGGAACAGTAGAGCCCAGTAGAGACCGACAGAGCCCGACAGAGCCCGACAGAGCCCGACAGGGCCCGACAGGGCCCGACAGGGCCCAGTAGAGCCCGACAGAGCCCGACAGAGCCCGACAGAGCCCGACAGGGCCCGACAGAGCCCGACAGGGCCCGACAGAGCCCGACAGAGCCCGACAGAGCCCGACAGGGCCCGACAGGGCCCGACAGGGCCCGACAGGGCCCAGTAGTGCCCGACAGAGCCCGACAGGGCCCGACAGGGCCCGACAGAGCCCGACAGGGCCCGACAGGGGCCGACAGGGGCCGACAGGGGCCGACAGAGCCCGACAGCGGCCGACAGGGGCCGACAGAGCCCGACAGGGCCCGACAGGGCCCAGTAGAGCCCGACAGAGCCCGACAGAGCCCGACAGAGCCCAGTAGAGCCCGACAGAGCCCGACAGGGCCCGACAGTTCCCGACAGGGCCCGACAGGGCCCGACAGAGCCCGACAGGGCCCAGTAGAGCCCGACAGAGCCCGACAGAGCCCGACAGAGCCCGACAGAGCCCGACAGAGCCCGACAGGGCCCGACAGGGCCCGACAGGGCCCGACAGGGCCCGACAGAGACCAGTAGAGCCCGACAGAGCCCGACAGGGCCCAGTAGAGCCCGACAGGGCCCAGTAGAGCCCGACAGGGCCCGACAGAGCCCGACAGGGCCCGACAGGGCCCGACAGAGCCCGACAGGGCCCGACAGGGCCCGACAGAGCCCGACAGGGCCCAGTAGAGCCCAACAGAGCCCGACAGGGCCCAGTAGAGCCCGACAGAGCCCGACAGAGCCCGACAGAGCCCGACAGAGCCCGACAGAGCCCGACAGGGCCCGACAGGGTCCGACAGAGCCCGACAGAGCCCGACAGGGCCCG
The DNA here is from genome assembly GCF_036013445.1 of Caloenas nicobarica. Lineage (NCBI taxonomy): Eukaryota > Metazoa > Chordata > Aves > Columbiformes > Columbidae > Caloenas > Caloenas nicobarica. The sequence goes on from NW_027017635.1 coordinate 24,383, forward strand.
ACAGGGCCCGACAGAGCCCGACAGAGACCAGTAGAGCCCGACAGAGCCCGACAGGGCCCGACAGAGCCCGACAGAGCCCAGTAGAGCCCGACAGAGCCCGACAGAGCCCGACAGAGCCCGACAGAGCCCAGTAGAGCCCGACAGAGCCCAGTAGAGCCCGACAGAGCCCGACAGGGCCCGACAGAGCCCGACAGGGCCCGACAGATCCAAACAGAGCCCGACAGGGCCCAGTAGAGCCCGACAGAGCCCGACAGAGCCCGACAGAGCCCGACAGGGCCCGGTAGAGCCCGACAGAGCCCGCCAGAGCCCGCCAGAGCCCGACAGGGCCCAGTAGAGCCCGACAGAGCCCGACAGAGCCCGACAGAGCCCGACGCAGCCTGACAGGGCCCGACAGGGCCCGACAGAGCCCGACAGGGCCCGACAGGGCCCGACAGAGCCCGACAGGGCCCGGTAGAGCCCGACAGGGCCCGCCAGAGCCCGCCAGATCCCGACAGAGCCCGACAGAGCCCGACAGGGCCCGACAGGGCCCAGTAGAGCTCGACAGAGCCCGACAGAGCCCGACAGGGCCCGACAGGGCCCGACAGAGCCCGACAGGGCCCAGTAGAGCCCGACAGAGCCCGACAGAGCCCGACAGGGCCCGACAGGGCCCGACAGAGCCCGACAGAGCCCAGTAGAGCCCGACAGAGCCCGACAGAGCCCGACAGGGCCCGACAGGGCCCGACAGAGACCAGTTTAGCCCAGTAGAGCCCGACAGAGCCCGACAGAGCCCGACAGAGCCCGACAGAGCCCGACAGGGACCGACAGAGCCCGACACGGCCCGACAGAGCCCGACAGGGCCCGACAGGGCCCGACAGAGCCCGACAGGGCCCAGTAGAGCCCGACAGAGCCCGACAGAGCCCGACAGAGCCCGACAGAGCCCGACAGGGCCCGACAGGGCCCAGTAGAGCCCGACAGAGCCCGACAGAGCCCGACAGAGCCCGACAGAGCCCGACAGGGCCCAGTAGAGCCCGACAGAGCCCGACAGAGCCCGACAGAGCCCAGTAGAGCCCGACAGAGCCCGACAGAGCCCGACAGAGCCCGACAGAGCCCGACAGAGCCCGACAGGGCCCGACAGGGAACAGTAGAGCCCAGTAGAGCCCGACAGAGCCCGACAGAGCCCGACAGAGCCCGACAGGGCCCAGTAGAGCCCAGTAGAGCCCGACAGAGCCCAGTAGAGCCCGACAGAGCCCGACAGAGCCCGACAGGGCCCGACAGGGCCCAGTAGAGCCCGACAGTGCCCGACAGAGCCCGACAGAGCCCGACAGGGCCCGACAGGGCCCGACAGGGCCCAGTAGAGCCCGACAGAGCCCAGTAGAGCCCAGTAGAGCCCGACAGAGCCCGGCAGATCCCAACAGAACCCGACAGAGCCCGACAGAGCCCAGTAGAGCCCGACAGAGCCCAACAGAGCCCGACAGAGCCCGACAGGGCCCGACAGGGCCCGACAGAGCCCAGTAGAGCCCGACAGAGCCCGACAGGGCCCGACAGGGCCCAGTAGAGCCCGACAGAGACCTACAGAGCCCGACAGGGCCCGACAGGGCCCAGTAGAGCCCGACAGAGCCCGACAGGGCCCGACAGGGCCCGACAGGGCTCAGTAGAGCCCGACAGAGCCCGACAGAGCCCGACAGAGCCCGACAGAGCCCGACAGGGCCCAGTTTAGCCCAGTAGAGCCCGACAGAGCCCGACAGAGCCCGACAGAGCCCGACAGAGCCCGACAGGGCCCAGTAGAGCCCGACAGAGCCCGACAGAGCCCGACAGGGCCCGACAGAGCCCGATAGAGCCCGACAGGGCCCGACAGGGCCCGACAGAGCCCAGTAGAGCCCGACAGAGCCCGACAGGCCCGACAGGGCCCGACAGGGCCCAGTAGAGCCCGACAGAGCCCAACAGGGCCCGACAGGGCCCGACAGGGCCCAGTAGAGCCCGACAGAGCCCAGTAGAGCCCGACAGAGCCCGACAGAGCCCGACAGGCCCCGACAGGGTCCGACAGGGCCCGACAGGGCCCGACAGGGCCCAGTTTAGGCCAGTAGAGCCCGACAGAGCCCGACAGAGCCCGACAGAGCCCGACAGAGCCCGACAGAGCCCGACAGGGCCCAACAGGGCCAAGTAGAGCCCGACAGAGCCCGACAGAGCCCGACAGGGCCCGACAGGGCCCGACAGAGCCCGACAGCGCCCGACAGGGCCCGACAGAGCCCAGTAGAGCCCGACAGAGCCCGACTGGGACCGACAGGGCCCGACAGGGCCCAGTAGAGCCCAGAAGAGCCCGACAGAGCCCGACAGAGCCCGACAGAGCCCAGTAGAGCCCGACAGAGCCCGACAGAGCCCGACAGAGCCCGACAGAGCCCGACAGGGCCCGACAGGGCCCGACAGAGACCAGTAGAGCCCGACAGAGCCCGACAGGGCCCAGTAGAGCCCGACAGGGCCCGGTAGAGCCCGACAGAGCCCGCCAGAGCCCGCCAGAGCCCGACAGGGCCCAGTAGAGTACGACAGAGCCCGACAGAGCCCGACAGAGCCCGACAGAGCCCGACAGAGCCTGACAGGGCCCGACAGGGCCCGACAGAGCCCGACAGGGCCCGACAGAGCCCGACAGGGCCCGGTAGAGCCCGACAGGGCCCGCCAGAGCCCGCCAGATCCCGACAGAGCCCGACAGAGCCCGACAGGGCCCGACAGGGCCCAGTAGAGCTCGACAGAGCCCGACAGAGCCCGACAGGGCCCGACAGGGCCCGACAGAGCCCGACAGGGCCCAGTAGAGCCCGACAGAGCCCGACAGAGCCCGACAGGGCCCGACAGGGCCCGACAGAGCCCGACAGAGCCCAGTAGAGCCCGACAGAGCCCGACAGAGCCCGACAGGGCCCGACAGGGCCCGACAGAGACCAGTTTAGCCCAGTAGAGCCCGACAGAGCCCGACAGAGCCCGACAGAGCCCGACAGAGCCCGACAGGGACCGACAGAGCCCGACACGGCCCGACAGAGCCCGACAGGGCCCGACAGGGCCCGACAGAGCCCGACAGGGCCCAGTAGAGCCCGACAGAGCCCGACAGAGCCCGACAGAGCCCGACAGAGCCCGACAGGGCCCGACAGAGCCCGACAGAGCCCGACAGAGCCCGACAGAGCCCGACAGAGCCCGACAGAGCCCGACAGAGCCCGACAGGGCCCAGTAGAGCCCGACAGAGCCCGACAGAGCCCGACAGAGCCCGACAGAGCCCAGTAGAGCCCGACAGAGCCCGACAGAGCCCGACAGAGCCCGACAGAGCCCGACAGAGCCCGACAGGGCCCGACAGGGAACAGTAGAGCCCAGTAGAGCCCGACAGAGCCCGACAGAGCCCGACAGAGCCCGACAGGGCCCAGTAGAGCCCAGTAGAGCCCGACAGAGCCCAGTAGAGCCCGACAGAGCCCGACAGAGCCCGACAGGGCCCGACAGGGCCCAGTAGAGCCCGACAGTGCCCGACAGAGCCCGACAGAGCCCGACAGGGCCCGACAGGGCCCGACAGGGCCCAGTAGAGCCCGACAGAGCCCAGTAGAGCCCAGTAGAGCCCGACAGAGCCCGGCAGATCCCAACAGAACCCGACAGAGCCCGACAGAGCCCAGTAGAGCCCGACAGAGCCCAACAGAGCCCGACAGAGCCCGACAGGGCCCGACAGGGCCCGACAGAGCCCAGTAGAGCCCGACAGAGCCCGACAGGGCCCGACAGGGCCCGACAGGGCCCAGTAGAGCCCGACAGAGACCTACAGAGCCCGACAGGGCCCGACAGGGCCCAGTAGAGCCCGACAGGGCCCGACAGGGCCCGACAGGGCCCAGTAGAGCCCGACAGAGCCCGACAGAGCCCGACAGAGCCCGACAGAGCCCGACAGGGCCCAGTTTAGCCCAGTAGAGCCCGACAGAGCCTGACAGAGCCCGACAGAGCCCGACAGAGCCCGACAGAGCCCGACAGAGCCCGACAGAGCCCGACAGAGCCCGACAGAGCCCGACAGAGCCCGACAGGGCCCGACAGAGCCCGATAGAGCCCGACAGGGCCCGACAGGGCCCGACAGAGCCCAGTAGAGCCCGACAGAGCCCGACAGGCCCGACAGGGCCCGACAGGGCCCAGTAGAGCCCGACAGAGCCCAACAGGGCCCGACAGGGCCCGACAGGGCCCAGTAGAGCCCGACAGAGCCCAGTAGAGCCCGACAGAGCCCGACAGAGCCCGACAGGGTCCGACAGGGCCCGACAGGGCCCGACAGGGCCCAGTTTAGGCCAGTAGAGCCCGACAGAGCCCGACAGAGCCCGACAGAGCCCGACAGAGCCCGACAGGGCCCAACAGGGCCAAGTAGAGCCCGACAGAGCCCGACAGAGCCCGACAGGGCCCGACAGGGCCCGACAGGGCCCGACAGAGCCCGACAGCGCCCGACAGGGCCCGACAGAGCCCAGTAGAGCCCGACAGAGCCCGACTGGGACCGACAGGGCCCGACAGGGCCCAGTAGAGCCCAGAAGAGCCCGACAGAGCCCAGTAGAGCCCGACAGAGCCCGACAGAGCCCGACAGAGCCCGACAGGGCCCGACAGGGCCCGACAGGGCCCGACAGGGCCCGACAGAGCCCGACAGGGCCCGACAGGGCCCGACAGGGAACGACAGGGCCCGACAGGGAACATTAGAGCCCAGTAGAGCCCGACAGAGCCCGACAGGGCCCGACAGAGCCCGACAGAGCCCGACAGAGCCCAGTAGAGCCCGACAGAGCCCGACAGAGCCCGACAGAGCCCGACAGAGCCCGACAGAGCCCGACAGGGCCCGACAGGGCCCGACAGGGCCCGACAGGGCCCAGTTTAGCCCAGTAGAGCCCGACAGGGCCCGACAGGGCCCAGTAGAGCCCGACAGAGCCCGACAGAGCCCGACAGGGCCCGACAGGGCCCGACAGGGCCCGACAGAGCCCGACAGAGCCCGACAGGGCCCGACAGAGCCCAGTAGAGCACGACAGAGCCCAGTAGAGCCCGACAGAGCCCGATAGAGCCCGACAGGGCCCGACAGGGAACAGTAGAGCCCAGTAGAGACCGACAGAGCCAGACAGAGCCCGACAGAGCCCGACAGGGCCCGACAGGGCCCAGTAGAGCCCGACAGAGCCGAACAGAGCCCGACAGGGCCCGACAGGGCCCAGTAGAGCCCGACAGAGCCCGACAGAGCCCGACAGAGCCCGACAGGGCCCGACAGAGCCCGACAGGGCCCGGTAGAGCCCGACAGAGCCCGACAGGGCCCGACAGGGCCCGACAGGGCCCGACACGGCCCGACACGGCCCGACACGGCCCGACACGGCCCAGTAGAGCCCGACAGAGCCCGACAGAGCCCGACAGAGCCCAGTAGAGCCCGACAGAGCCCGACAGGGCCCGACAGGGCCCGACAGGGCCCGACAGGGCCCAGTAGAGCCCGACAGAGCCCGACAGAGCCCGACAGAGCCCGACAGAGCCCGACAGGGCCCGACAGGGCCCGACAGGGCCCGACAGGGCCCAGTAGAGCCCGACAGAGCCCGACAGAGCCCGACAGAGCCCGACAGAGCCCGACAGGGCCCGACAGAGCCCGACAGGGCCCGACAGGGCCCAGTAGAGCCCGACAGAGCCCGACAGAGCCCGACAGGGCCCGACAGGGCCCAGTAGAGCCCGACAGAGCCCGACAGAGCCCGACAGAGCCCGACAGAGCCCGACAGGGCCCGACAGGGCCCGACAGGGCCCGACAGGGCCCAGTAGAGCCCGACAGAACCCGACAGAGCCTGACAGAGCCCGACAGAGCCCGACAGGGCCCAGTAGAGCCCGACAGAGCCCGACAGAGCCCGACAGAGCCCGACAGGGCCCGACAGGGCCCGACAGGGCCCGACAGGGCCCAGTAGAGCCCGACAGAGCCCGACAGGGCCCGACAGGGCCCGACAGGGCCCGACAGGGCCCGACAGGGCCCGACAGAGCTCGACAGAGCCCAGTAGAGCCCGACAGAGCCCGACAGGGCCCGACAGAGCCCGACAGGGCCCGACAGGGCCCGACAGCGCCCTACAGAGCCCGACAGGGCCCGACAGGGCCCGACAGGGCCCGACAGGGCCCGACAGAGCCCGACAGGGCCCGACAGGGCCAGACAGGGCCCGACAGGGCCAGACAGGGCCCGACAGAGCCGGACAGAGCCCAGTAGAGCCCGCCAGAGCCCGCCAGAGCCCGACAGAGCCCGACAGAGCCCGACAGGGCCCGACAGAGCCCGACAGAGCCCGACAGAGCCCGACAGGGCCCGACAGGGCCCGACAGGGCCCAGTAGAGCCCGACAGAGCCCGACAGAGCCCGACAGAGCCCGACAGAGCCCGACAGAGCCCGACAGGGCCCGACAGGGCTCAGTAGAGCCCGACAGGGCCCGACTGGGCCCAGTAGAGCACGACAGAGCCCGACAGAGCCCGACAGAGCCCAGTATTGCCCGACAGAGCCGGACAGGGCCCGACAGGGCCCGACAGGGCCCAGTAGAGCCCGACAGAGACCTACAGAGCCCGACAGGGCCCGACAGGGCCCAGTAGAGCCCGACAGAGCCCGACAGGGCCTGACAGGGCCCGACAGGGCCCAGTAGAGCCCGACAGAGCCCGACAGAGCCCAGTTTAGCCCAGTAGAGCCCGACAGAGCCCGACAGAGCCCGACAGAGCCCGACAGAGCCCGACAGAGCCCGACAGAGCCCGACAGGGCCCGACAGGGCCCAGTAGAGCCCGACAGAGCCCGACAGAGCCCGACAGAGCCCAGTAGAGCCCGACAGAGCCCGACAGAGCCCGACAGGCCCCGACAGGGTCCGACAGGGCCCGACAGGGCCCCGTTTAGGCCAGTAGAGCCCGACAGAGCCCGACAGAGCCCGACAGAGACCGACAGAGCCCGACAGGGCCCAACAGGGCCAAGTAGAGCCCGACAGAGCCCGACAGACCCCGACAGAGCCCGACAGAGCCCGACAGAGCCCGACAGAGCCCGACAGAGCCCGACAGAGCCCGACAGGGCCCGACAGGGCCCGACAGGGCCCGACAGCGCCCGACAGGGCCCGACAGGGCCCAGTAGAGCCCGACAGAGCCCGACTGGGACCGACAGGGCCCGACAGGGCCCAGTAGAGCCCAGTAGAGCCCGACAGAGCCCGACAGGGCCCGACAGGGCCCAGTAGAGCCCGACAGAGCCCGACAGAGCCCGACAGGGCCCGACAGGGCCCGACAGGGCCCGACAGGGCCCGACAGAGCCCGACAGGGCCCGACAGAGCCCAGTAGAGCCCGACAGAGCCCGATAGAGCCCGACAGGGCCCGACAGGGCCCGACAGGGCCCGACAGGGAACAGTAGAGCCCAGTAGAGACCGACAGAGCCCGACAGAGCCCGACAGAGCCCGACAGGGCCCGACAGGGCCCGACAGGGCCCAGTAGAGCCCGACAGAGCCCGACAGAGCCCGACAGAGCCCGACAGGGCCCGACAGAGCCCGACAGGGCCCGACAGGGCCCGACAGAGCCCGACAGAGCCCGACAGAGCCCGACAGGGCCCGACAGGGCCCGACAGGGCCCGACAGGGCCCAGTAGTGCCCGACAGAGCCCGACAGGGCCCGACAGAGCCCGACAGAGCCCGACAGGGCCCGACAGGGGCCGACAGGGGCCGACAGGGGCCGACAGAGCCCGACAGCGGCCGACAGGGGCCGACAGAGCCCGACAGGGCCCGAGAGGGCCCAGTAGAGCCCGACAGAGCCCGACAGAGCCCAGTAGAGCCCGACAGAGCCCGACAGGGCCCGACAGTTCCCGACAGGGCCCGACAGGGCCCAGTAGAGCCCGACAGAGACCGACAGAGCCCGACAGAGCCCGACAGAGCCCGACAGGGCCCGACAGGGCCCGACAGGGCCCGACAGGGCCCGACAGAGCCCGACAGAGCCCGACAGAGCCCGACAGGGCCCAGTAGAGCCCGACAGAGCCCGACAGAGCCCGACAGAGCCCGACAGAGCCCGACAGAGCCCGACAGAGCCCGACAGGGCCCGAAAGGGCCCAGTAGAGCCCGACAGAGCCCGACAGAGCCCGACAGAGCCCGACAGAGCCCGACAGAGCCCGACAGAGCCCGACAGAGCCCGACAGGGCCCAGTAGAGCCCGACAGAGCCCGACAGAGCCCGACAGAGCCCGACAGAGCCCGACAGAGCCCGACAGGGCCCGACAGGTCCCGACAGAGGCCGACAGGGCCCAGTAGAGCCCGACAGAACCCGACAGAGCCCGACAGGGCCCGACAGAGCCCGATAGAGCCAGACAGGGCCCGACGGGGCCCGACAGGGCCCAGTAGAGCCCGACAGAGCCCGACAGGCCCGACAGGGCCCGACAGGGCCCAGTAGAGCCCGACAGAGCCCAACAGGGCCCGACAGGGCCCGACAGGGCCCAGTAGAGCCCGACAGAGCCCAGTAGAGCCCGACAGAGCCCGAAAGAGCCCGACAGGCCCCGACAGGGTCCGACAGGGCCCGACAGGGCAGGACAGGGCCCAGTTTAGGCCAGTAGAGCCCGACAGAGCCCGACAGGGCCCAACAGGGCCAAGTAGAGCCCGACAGAGCCCGACAGGGCCCGACAGGGCCCGACAGGGCCCGACAGGGCCCAGTAGAGCCCGACAGAGCCCGACTGGGACCGACAGAGCCCGACAGGGCCCGACAGGGCCCGACAGCGCCCTACAGAGCCCGACAGGGCCCGACAGGGCCCGACAGGGCCCGACAGAGCCCGACAGAGCCCGACAGAGCCCGACAGGGCCCGACAGAGCCCGACAGGGCCCGACAGGGCCCGACAGGGCCCGACAGAGCCGGACAGAGCCCAGTAGAGTCCGCCAGAGCCCGACAAAGCCCGACAGAGCCCGACAGAGCCCGACAGGGCCCGACAGGGCCCGACAGGGCCCAGTAGAGCCCGACAGAGCCCGACAGGGCCCGACAGGGCCCAGTAGAGCCCGACAGAGCCCGACAGAGCCCGACAGAGCCCGACAGAGCCCGACAGGGCCCGACAGGGCCCAGTAGAGCCCGACAGAGCCCGACAGAGCCCGACAGAGCCCAGTAGAGCCCGACAGAGCCCGTCAGGGCCCAGTAGAGCCCGACAGAGCCCGACAGAGCCCGACAGGGCCCGACAGGGCCCGACAGGGCCCGACAGGGCCCGACAGGGCCCGACACGGCCCGACAGAGCCCGACAGAGCCCGACAGAGCCCGACAGAGCCCGACAGGGCCCAGTAGAGCCCGACAGGGCCCGACAGAGCCCGACAGAGCCCGACAGAGCCCGACAGGGCCCGACAGGGCCCAGTAGAGCCCGACAGAGCCCGACAGAGCCCGACAGAGCCCGACAGGGCCCGACAGGGCCCGACAGAGGCCGACAGGGCCCAGTAGAGCCCGACAGAACCCGACAGAGCCTGACAGAGCCCGACAGAGCCCGACAGGGCCCAGTAGAGCCCGACAGAGCCCGACAGAGCCCGACAGGGCTCGACAGGGCCCGACAGAGCCCAGTAGAGCCCGACAGAGCCCGACACAGCCCGACAGGGCCCGACAGGGCCCGACAGGGCCCGACAGGGCCCGACAGAGCTCGACAGAGCCCAGTAGAGCCCGACAGAGCCCGACAGGGCCCGACAGGGCCCGACAGGGCCCAGTAGAGCCCGACAGAGCCCGACAGGGCCCGACAGGGCCCGACAGAGCCCAGTAGAGCCCGACAGAGCCCGACAGGGCCCGACAGGGCCCGACAGGGCCCAGTAGAGCCCGACAGAGCCCGACAGAGCCCGACAGAGACCGACAGAGCCCGACAGAGCCCAGTAGAGCCCGACAGAGCCCGACAGAGCCCGACAGAGCCCGACAGAGCCCGACAGGGCCCGACAGGGCCCAGTTTAGCCCACTAGAGCCCGACAGAGCCCGACAGAGCCCGACAGAGCCCGACAGGGCCCGACAGGGCCCGACAGGGCCCAGTAGCGCCCGACAGAGCCCGACAGAGCCCGACAGGGCCCGACAGGGCCCGACAGGGCCCGACAGAGCGCGACAGAGCCCGACAGGGCCCAGTAGAGCCCGACAGAGTCCAGTAGAGCCCGACAGAGCCCAGTAGAGCCCGACAGAGCCCGACAGAGCCCGACAGGGCCCGACAGGGCCCAGTAGAGCCCGACAGAGCCCGACAGGGCCCGACAGGGCCCAGTAGAGCCCGACAGGGCCCAGTAGAGCCCGACAGGGCCCAGTAGAGCCCGACAGGGACCAGTAGAGCCCGACAGGGCCCGACAGGGCCCAGTAGAGCCCGACAGAGCCCGACAGGGCCCAGTAGAGCCCAGTAGAGCCCGACAGAGCCCGACAGAGCCCGACAGGGCCCGACAGGGCCCAGTAGAGCCCGACAGAGCCCGACAGAGCACAGTAGAGCCCGACAGAGCCCAGTAGAGCCCGAAAGAGCCCGACAGGGCCCGACAGAGCCCGACAGAGCCCGACAGGGCCCGACAGGGAACAGTAGAGCCCGACAGGGCCCGACAGGGCCCAGTAGACCCCGACAGGGCCCGACAGGGCCCGACAGGGAACAGTAGAGCCCAGTAGAGCCCGACAGAGCCCGACAGAGCCCTACAGAGCCCGACAGGGCCCGACAGGTCCCAGTAGAGCCTGACAGAACCCGACAGAGCCCGACAGGGCCCGACAGGGCCCGACAGGGCCCAGTAGAGCCCGACAGAGCCCGACAGGGCCCAGTAGAGCCCGACAGAGGCCGACAGAGCCCAGTAGAGCCCGACAGAGCCCGACAGAGCCCTACAGAGCCCAGTAGAGCCCGACAGAGCCCAGTAGAGCCCGACAGAGCCCGACAGAGCCCGACAGAGCCCGACAGGGCCCAGTAGCGCCCAGTAGAGCCCGACAGAGCCCGACAGGGCCCAGTAGAGCCCAGTAGAGCCCGACAGAGCCCGACAGAGCCCGACAGAGCCCGACAGAGCCCGACAGAGCCCGACAGAGCCCGACAGGGTCCGACAGGGCCCAGTAGAGCCCGACAGAGCCTGACAGGGCCCGACAGAGCCCGACAGGGCCCAGTAGAGCCCGACAGAGCCCGACAGAGCCCGACAGAGCCCGACAGAGCCCGACAGAGCCCGACAGGGCCCAGTAGAGCCCGACAGAGCCCGACAGAGCCCGACAGAGCCCGACAGAGCCCGACAGAGCCCGACAGAGCCCGACAAAGCCCAGTAGAGGCCAGTAGAGCCCGACAGAGCCCGACAGAGCCCGACAGAGCCCGACAGAGCCCAGTAGAGCCCGACAGAGCCCAGTAGAGCCCGACAGGGCCCAGTAGAGCCCGACAGAGCCCAGTAGCGCCCAGTAGAGCCCGACAGGGCCCAGTAGAGCCCGACAGAGCCCGACAGACCTCCACAGGGCCCGACAGGGCCCGACAGAGCCCGACAGAGCCCGACAGGGCCCGACAGGGCCCAGTAGAGCCCGACAGAGCCCAGTAGAGCCCGACAGAGCCCGACAGAGCCCGACAGGGCCCGACAGGGCCCAGTAGAGCCCGACAGAGCCCGACAGGGCCCGACAGGGCCCGACAGGGAACAGTAGAGCCCAGTAGAGCCCGACAGAGCCCGACAGAGCCCGACAGAGCCCGACAGGGAAAAGTAGAGCCCAGTAGAGCCCGACAGAGCCCGACAGAGCCCGACAGGGCCCGACAGGGCCCGACAGGGCCCACTTTAGCCCAGTAGAGCCCGACAGGGCCCGACAGGGCCCAGTTTAGCCCAGTAGAGCCCGACAGGGCCCGACAGGGACCAGTAGAGCCCGACAGAGCCCGACAGAGCGCAGTAGAGCCCGACAGAGCCCGACAGAGCCCGACAGGGCCCGACAGAGCCCGACAGGGCCCGACAGGGCCCAACAGGGCCCAACAGGGCCCAACAGGGCCCAGTAGAGCCCGACAGAGCCCGACAGGGCCCGACAGGGCCCGACAGGGCCCAGTAGAGCCCGACAGGGCCCGACAAAGCCCAGTAGAGGCCAGTAGAGCCCGACAGAGCCCGACAGAGCCCGACAGAGCCCGACAGAGCCCGACAGAGCCCGACAGAGCCCGACAGGGCCCGACAGGGCCCGACAGGGCCCGACAGAGCCCAGTAGAGCCCGACAGAGCCCGACAGAGCCCGACAGAGCCCGGTAGAGCCCGACAGAGCCCAGTAGAGCCCGACAGAGCCCGACAGAGCCCTACAGAGCCCGACAGGGCCCGACAGGTCCCAGTAGAGCCTGACAGAACCCGACAGAGCCCGACAGGGCCCGACAGGGCCCGACAGGGCCCAGTAGAGCCCGACAGAGCCCGACAGGGCCCAGTAGAGCCCGACAGAGGCCGACAGAGCCCAGTAGAGCCCGACAGAGCCCGACAGAGCCCAGTAGAGCCCGACAGAGCCCAGTAGAGCCCGACAGAGCCCGACAGAGCCCGACAGGGCCCAGTAGCGCCCAGTAGAGCCCGACAGAGCCCGACAGGGCCCAGTAGAGCCCAGTAGAGCCTGACAGAGCCCGACAGAGCCCGACAGAGCCCGACAGAGCCCGACAGAGCCCGACAGAGCCCGACAGAGCCCGACAGGGTCCGACAGGGCCCAGTAGAGCCCGACAGAGCCTGACAGGGCCCGACAGAGCCCGACAGGGCCCAGTAGAGCCCAGTAGAGCCCGACAGAGCCCGACAGAGCCCGACAGAGCCCGACAGAGCCCGACAGAGCCCGACAGAGCCCAGTAGAGCCCGACAGGGCACGACAAAGCCCAGTAGAGGCCAGTAGAGCCCGACAGAGCCCGACAGAGCCCGACAGAGCCCGACAGAGCCCGACAGAGCCCGACAGAGCCCGACAGAGCCCGACAGGGCCCAGTAGAGCCCGACAGAGCCCGACAGAGCCCGACAGGGCCCAGTAGAGCCCGACAGAGCCCGACAGAGCCCAGTAGAGCCCGACAGAGCCCAGTAGAGCCCGACAGAGCCCAGTAGCGCCCAGTAGAGCCCGACAGGGCCCAGTAGAGCCCGACAGAGCCCGACAGAGCTCGACAGGGCCCGACAGGGCCCGACAGAGCCCGACAGAGCCCGACAGAGCCCGACAGGGCCCGACAGGGCCCAGTAGAGCCCGACAGAGCCCAGTAGAGCCCGACAGAGCCCGACAGAGCCCGACAGGGCCCGACAGGGCCCGACAGGGCCCGACAGGGCCCAGTAGAGCCCGACAGAGCCCGACAGGGCCCGACAGGGAACAGTAGAGCCCAGTAGAGCCCGACAGAGCCCGACAGAGCCCGACAGAGCCCGACAGGGAACAGTAGAGCCCAGTAGAGCCCGACAGAGCCCGACAGAGCCCGACAGGGCCCGACAGGGCCCGACAGGGCCCAGTTTAGCCCAGTAGAGCCCGACAGGGCCCGACAGGGCCCAGTTTAGCCCAGTAGAGCCCGACAGGGCCCGACAGGGACCAGTAGAGCCCGACAGAGCCCGACAGAGCGCAGTAGAGCCCGACAGAGCCCGACAGAGCCCGACAGGGCCCGACAGAGCCCGACAGGGCCCGACAGGGCCCGACAGGGCCCGACAGGGCCCGACAGGGCCCAGTAGAGCCCGACAGAGCCCGACAGGGCCCGACAGGGCCCAGTAGAGCCCGACAGGGCCCGACAAAGCCCAGTAGAGGCCAGTAGAGCCCGACAGAGCCCGACAGAGCCCGACAGAGCCCGACAGAGCCCGACAGGGCCCGACAGGGCCCGACAGGGCCCGACAGAGCCCAGTAGAGCCCGACAGAGCCCGACAGAGCCCGACAGAGCCCGACAGAGCCCGGTAGAGCCCGACAGAGCCCGACAGGGACCGACAGGGACCGACAGGGAACAGTAGAGCCCAGTAGAGCCCGACAGAGCCCGACAGAGCCCAGTTTAGCCCAGTAGAGCCCGACAGGGCCCGACAGGACCCAGTTTAGCCCAGTAGAGCCCGACAGGGCCCGACAGGGACCAATAGAGCCCGACAGAGCCCGAAAGAGCCCGACAGGGACCAGTAGAGCCCGACAGAGCCCGACAGAGCCCGACAGAGCCCGACAGAGCCCGACAGAGCCCGACAGAGCCCAGTAGAGCCCGACAGAGCCCGACAGAGCCCGACAGAGCCCAGTAGAGCCCGACAGAGCCCGACAGGGCCCAACAGGGCCCAGTAGCGCCCAGTAGAGCCCGACAGAGCCCGACAGGGCGCAGTAGAGCCCAGTAGAGCCCGACAGAGCCCGACAGAGCCCGACAGAGCCCGACAGAGCCCGACAGAGCCCAGTAGAGCCCAGTAGAGCCCGACAGAGCCCGACAGAGCCCGACAGGGCCCAGTAGCGCCCAGTAGAGCCCGACAGAGCCCGACAGGGCCCGACAGGGCCCAGTAGAGCCCGACAGAGCCCGACAGGGCCCAGTAGAGCCCAGTAGAGCCCGACAGAGCCCGACAGAGCCCGACAGAGCCCGACAGAGCCCGACAGAGCCCGACAGGGCCCAGTAGAGCCCAGTAGAGCCCGACAGAGCCCGACAGAGCCCAGTAGAGCCCAGTAGAGTCCGACAGAGCCCGACAGAGCCCGACAGAGCCCGACAGAGCCCGACAGAGCCCGACAGGGAACAGTAGAGCCCGACAGGGCCCGACAGAGCCCGACAGGGCCCAGTAGAGCCCGACAGGGCCCGACAGGGCCCGACAGGGAACAGTAGAGCCCAGTAGAGCCCGACAGAGACCTACAGAGCCCGACAGGGCCCGACAGGTCCCAGTAGAGCTCGACAGAACCCGACAGGGCCCGACAGGGCCCGTCAGGGCCCGACAGGGAACAGTAGAGCCCAGTAGAGCCCGACAGAGCCCGACAGAGCCCGACAGGGAACAGTAGAGCCCGACAGAGCCCGACAGGGCCCGACAGGGAATAGTAGAGCCCAGTAGAGCCCGACAGAGCCCGACAGAGCCCGACAGAGCCCGACAGGGAACAGTAGAGCCCAGTAGAGCCCGACAGAGCCCGACAGAGCCCGACAGGGCCCGACAGGGCCCAGTTTAGCCCAGTAGAGCCCGACAGGGCCCGACAGAGCCCGACAGGGACCAGTAGAGCCCGACAGAGCCCGACAGAGCCCGACAGGGACCAGTAGAGCCCGACAGAGCCCGACAGGGCCCGACAGAGCCCAGTAGAGCCCGACAGAGCCCAGTAGAGCCCGACAGAGCCCGATAGAGCCCGACAGGGCCCGACAGGGCCCGACAGGGCCCGACAGGGAACAGTAGAGCCCAGTAGAGACCGACAGAGCCCGACAGAGCCCGACAGAGCCCGACAGGGCCCGACAGGGCCCGACAGGGCCCAGTAGAGCCCGACAGAGCCGGACAGAGCCCGACAGGGCCCGACAGGGCCCAGTAGAGCCCGACAGAGCCCGACAGAGCCCGACAGAGCCCGACAGGGCCCGACAGGGCCCGACAGAGCCCGACAGGGCCCAGTAGAGCCCGACAGAGCCCGACAGGGCCCGACAGGGCCCGACAGAGCCCGACAGGGCCCGACAGAGCCCGACAGAGCCCGACAGGGCCCGACAGGGCCCGACAGGGCCCGACAGGGCCCGACACGGCCCGACACGGCCCAGTAGAGCCCGACAGAGCCCGACAGAGCCCGACCGAGCCCGACAGAGCCCGACAGAGCCCGACAGAGCCCGACAGGGCCCGACAGGGCCCAGTAGAGCCCGACAGAGCCCGACAGAGCCCGACAGAGCCCGACAGAGCCCGACAGGGCCCGACAGGGCCCAGTAGAGCCCGACAGAGCCCGACAGAGCCCGACAGAGCCCGACAGGGCCCGACAGGGCCCGACAGGGGCCGACAGGGCCCAGTAGAGCCCGACAGAACCCGACAGAGCCTGACAGAGCCCGACAGAGCCCGACAGGGCCCAGTAGAGCCCGACAGAGCCCGACAGAGCCCGACAGGGCCCGACAGGGCCCAGTAGAGCCCGACAGAGCCCGACAGAGCCCGACAGGGCCCGACAAGGCCCGACAGGGCCCGACAGGGCCCGACAGAGCTCGACAGAGCCCAGTAGAGCCCGACAGAGCCCGACAGGGCCCGACAGAGCCCGACAGGGCCCGACAGGGCCCGACAGCGCCCTACAGAGCCCGACAGGGCCCGACAGGGCCCGACAGGGCCCGACAGAGCCCGACAGGGCCCGACAGAGCCCGACAGGGCCCGACAGGGCCAGACAGGGCCCGACAGAGCCGGACAGAGCCCAGTAGAGCCCGCCAGAGCCCGACAAAGCCCGACAGAGCCCGACAGAGCCCGACAGGGCCCGACAGAGCCCGACAGGGCCCAGTAGAGCCCGACAGAGCCCGACAGGGCCCGACAGGGCCCGACAGGGCCCGACAGGGCTCAGTAGAGCCCGACAGAGCCCGACAGGGCCCGACAGGGCCCAGTAGAGCACGACAGAGCCCGACAGAGCCCGACAGAGCCCAGTATTGCCCGACAGAGCCCGACAGGGCCCGACAGGGCCCGACAGGGCCCAGTAGAGCCCGACAGGGCCCGACAGGGCCCAGTAGAGCCCGACAGAGCCCGACAGGGCCCGACAGGGCCCGACAGGGCCCAGTAGAGCCCGACAGAGCCCGACAGAGCCCGACAGAGCCCGACAGAGCCCAGTTTAGCCCAGTAGAGCCCGACAGAGCCCGACAGAGCCCGACAGAGCCCGACAGAGCCCGACAGGGCCCGACAGGGCCCGACAGGGCCCAGTAGAGCCCGACAGAGCCCGACAGAGCCCGACAGAGCCCGACAGAGCCCGACAGGGCCCGACAGGGCCCAGTAAAGCCCGACAGAGCCCGACAGAGCCCGACAGAGCCCGACAGGGCCCGACAAGGCCCGACAGGGCCCGACAGGGCCCGACAGGGCCCAGTAGAGCCCGACAGAGCCCGACAGGCCCGACAGGGCCCGACAGGGCCCAGTAGAGCCCGACAGAGCCCAACAGGGCCCGACAGGGCCCAGTAGAGCCCGACAGAGCCCAGTAGAGCCCGACAGAGCCCGAAAGAGCCCGACAGGCCCCGACAGGGTCCGACAGGGCCCGACAGGGCAGGACAGGGCCCAGTTTAGGCCAGTAGAGCCCGACAGAGCCCGACAGGGCCCAACAGGGCCAAGTAGAGCCCGACAGAGCCCGACAGAGCCCGACAGGGCCCGACAGGGCCCGACAGGGCCCGACAGGGCCCAGTAGAGCCCGACAGAGCCCGACTGGGACCGACAGAGCCCGACAGGGCCCGACAGGGCCCGACAGCGCCCTACAGAGCCCGACAGGGCCCGACAGGGCCCGACAGGGCCCGACAGAGCCCGACAGGGCCCGACAGGGCCCGACAGAGCCCAGTAGAGCCCGCCAGAGCGCGACAAAGCCCGACAGAGCCCGACAGAGCCCGACAGGGCCCGACAGGGCCAGACAGGGCCCAGTAGAGCCCGACAGGGCCCGACAGGGCCCAGTAGAGCCCGACAGAGCCCGACAGAGCCCGACAGAGCCCGACAGAGCCCGACAGAGCCCGACAGGGCCCGACAGGGCTCAGTAGAGCCCAACAGAGCCCGACAGGGCCCGACAGGGCCCAGTAGAGCACGACAGAGCCCGACAGAGCCCGACAGAGCCCAGTATTGCCCGACAGAGCCCGACAGGGCCCGACAGGGCCCAGTAGAGCCCGACAGAGACCTACAGAGCCCGACAGGGCCCGACAGGGCCCAGTAGAGCCCGACAGAGCCCGACAGGGCCCGACAGGGCCCGACAGGGCCCAGTAGAGCCGGACAGAGCCCGACAGAGCCCGACAGAGCCCGACAGAGCCCGACAGAGCCCGACAGAGCCCGACAGAGCCCGACAGGGCCCAGTTTAGCCCAGTAGAGCCCGACAGAGCCCGACAGAGCCCGACAGAGCCCGACAGAGCCCGACAGAGCCCGACAGAGCCCGACAGGGCCCAGTAGAGCCCGACAGAACCCGACAGAGCCCGACAGGGTCCGACAGAGCCCGACAGAGCCCGACAGGGCCCGACAGGGCCCGACAGGGCCCAGTAGAGCCCGACAAAGCCCGACAGAGCCCGACAGAGCCCGACAGGGTCCAGTAGAGCCCGACAGAGCCCGACAGAGCCCGACAGAGCCCAGTAGAGCCCGACAGAGCCCGACAGAGCCCGACAGAGCCCGACAGAGCCCGACAGAGCCCGACAGGCCCCGACAGGGTCCGACAGGGCCCGACAGGCCCGACAGAGCCCAGTTTAGGCCAGTAGAGCCCGACAGAGCCCGACAGAGCCCGACAGAGCCCGACAGAGCCCGACAGGGCCCAACAGGGCCAAGTAGAGCCCGACAGAGCCCGACAGAGCCGACAGAGCCCGACAGAGCCCGACAGGGCCCGACAGGGCCCGACAGGGCCCGACAGGGCCCGACAGGGACTGACAGAGCCCGACAGCGCCCGACAGGGCCCGACAGAGCCCAGTAGAGCCCGACAGAGCCCGACTGGGACCGACAGGGCCCAGTAGAGCCCAGTAGAGCCCGACAGAGCCCGACAGAGCCCGACAGAGCCCGACAGAGCCCGACAGGGCCCGACAGGGCCCGACAGGGCCCGACAGGGCCCGACAGAGCCCGACAGAGCCCGACAGGGCCCGACAGAGCCCAGTAGAGCCCGACAGAGCCCGACAGAGCCCGACAGAGCCCGACAGAGCCCGACAGAGCCCGACAGAGCCCGACAGGGAACGACAGGGAACATTAGAGCCCAGTAGAGCCCGACAGAGCCCGACAGGGCCCGATAGGGCCCGACAGGGCCCGACAGGGCCCGACAGAGCCCGACAGAGCCCAGTAGAGCCCGACAGAGCCCGACAGAGCCCGACAGAGCCCGACAGAGCCCAGTTTAGCCCAGTAGAGCCCGACAGAGCCCGACAGGGCCCGACAGGGCCCAGTAGAGCCCGACAGAGCCCGACAGAGCCCGACAGGGCCCGACAGGGCCGACAGGGCCCGACAGGGCCCGACAGAGCCCGACAGAGCCCGACAGAGCCCAGTAGAGCCCGACAGAGCCCGATAGAGCCCGACAGGGCCCGACAGGGAACAGTAGAGCCCAGTAGAGACCGACAGAGCCCGACAGAGCCCGACGGAGCCCGACGGAGCCCGACAGGGCCCGACAGGGCCCAGTAGAGCCCGACAGAGCCCGACAGAGCCCGACAGAGCCCGACAGAGCCCGACAGGGCCCAGTAGAGCCCGACAGAGCCCGACAGAGCCCGACAGAGCCCGACAGGGCCCGACAGGGCCCGACAGGGCCCAGTAGAGCCCGACAGAGCCCGACAGAGCCCGACAGGGCCCGACAGAGCCCGACAGAGCCCGACAGGGCCCGACAGAGCCCGACAGGGGCCGACAGGGGCCGACAGGGGCCGACAGGGGCCGACAGGGGCCGACAGGGGCCGACAGAGCCCGACAGGGGCCGACAGGGCCCAGTAGAGCCCGACAGAGCCCGACAGAGCCCGACAGAGCCCAGTAGAGCCCGACAGAGCCCGACAGGGCCCGACAGGGCCCGACAGGCCCCGACAGGGCCCAGTAGAGCCCGACAGAGCCCGACAGAGCCCGACAGAGCCCGACAGAGCCCGACAGAGCCCGACAGGGCCCGACAGGGCCCGACACAGCCCGACAGAGCCCGACAGAGCCCGACAGGGCCCAGTAGAGCCCGACAGAGCCCGACAGAGCCCGACAGAGCCCGACAGGGCCCGACAGGGCCCGACAGGGCCCGACAGGGCCCAGTAGAGCCCGACAGAGCCCGACAGAGCCCGACAGAGCCCTACAGGGCCCGACAGGGCCCGACAGAGGCCGACAGAGGCCGACAGGGCCCAGTAGAGCCCGACAGAACCCGACAGAGCCTGACAGAGCCCGACAGAGCCCGACAGGGCCCAGTAGAGCCCGACAGAGCCCGACAGGGCCCGACAGGGCCCGACAGGGCCCAGTAGAGCCCGACAGAGCCAGACACAGCCCGACAGGGCCCGACAAGGCCCGACAGGGCCCGACAGGGCCCGACAGAGCTCGACAGAGCCCAGTAGAGCCCGACAGAGCCCGACAGGGCCCGACAGGGCCCGACAGGGCGCGACAGAGCCCGACAGAGCCCGACAGAGCCCAGTAGAGCCCGACAGAGCCCGACAGAGCCCGACAGGGCCCGACAGGGCCCGACAGGTCCCGACAGAGCCCAGTAGAGCCCGACAGAGCCCGACAGGGCCCGACAGGGCCCGACAGGGCCCAGTAGAGCCCGACAGAGCCCGACAGAGCCCGACAGAGCCCGACAGGGCTCAGTAGAGCCCGACAGAGCCCGACAGAGCCCGACAGAGCCCAGTAGAGCCCGACAGAGCCCGACAGGGCCTGACAGAGCCCAGTTTAGCCCCAGTAGAGCCCGTCAGGGCCGGACAGGGCCCGACAGGGCCCGACAGTGAACAGTAGAGCCCAGTAGAGCCCGACAGAGCCCGACAGAGCCCGACAGAGCCGAAGACAGAGCCCAGTAGAGCCCGACAGAGCCCAGTAGAGCCCGACAGAGCCCGACAGAGCCCGACAGAGCCCGACAGAGCCCCGACAGGGCCCAGTTAGCCCAGTAGAGCCCGACAGAGCCCGACAGAGCCCGACAGGGCCCGACAGGGCCCGACAGGGCCCGACAGGGCCCGACACAGCCCGACAGGGCCCAGTAGCGCCCAGTAGAGCCCGACAGAGCCCGACAGAGCCCGACAGGGCCCGACAGGGCCCGACAGGGCCCGACAGGGCCCGACAGAGCGCGACAGGGCCCAGTAGAGCCCGACAGAGCCCGACAGAGCCCGACAGGGCCCGACAGGGCCCAGTAGAGCCCGACAGAGCCCGACAGGGCCCGACAGGGCCCAGTAGAGCCCGACAGAGCCCGACAGGGCCCGACAGGGCCCAGTAGAGCCCGACAGGGCCCAGTAGAGCCCGACAGGGCCCAACAGAGCCCGACAGGGACCAGTAGAGCCCGACAGGGCCCGACAGGGCCCAGTAGAGCCCGACAGAGCCCGACAGGGCCCAGTAGAGCCCAGTAGAGCCCGACAGAGCCCGACAGAGCCCGACAGGGCCCGACAGGGCCCAGTAGAGCCCGACAGAGCCCGACAGAGCACAGTAGAGCCCGACAGAGCCCAGTAGAGCCCGAAAGAGCCCGACAGGGCCCGACAGAGCCCGACAGAGCCCGACAGGGCCCGACAGGGAACAGTAGAGCCCGACAGGGCCCGACAGAGCCGACAGGGCCCAGTAGACCCCGACAGGGCCCGACAGGGCCCGACAGGGAACAGTAGAGCCCAGTAGAGCCCGACAGAGCCCGACAGAGCCCTACAGAGCCCGACAGGGCCCGACAGGTCCCAGTAGAGCCTGACAGAACCCGACAGAGCCCGACAGGGCCCGACAGGGCCCGACAGGGCCCAGTAGAGCCCCACAGAGCCCGACAGGGCCCAGTAGAGCCCGACAGAGGCCGACAGAGCCCAGTAGAGCCCGACAGAGCCCGACAGAGCCCTACAGAGCCCAGTAGAGCCCGACAGAGCCCAGGAGAGCCCGACAGAGCCCGACAGAGCCCAACAGAGCCCGACAGAGCCCGACAGAGCCCGACAGAGCCCGACAGAGCCCAACAGGGCCCAGTAGAGCCCAGTAGAGCCCGACAGAGCCCGACAGAGCCCGACAGAGCCCGACAGAGCCCGACAGAGCCCGACAGAGCCCGACAGGGTCCGACAGGGCCCAGTAGAGCCCGACAGAGCCTGACAGGGCCCGACAGAGCCCAGTAGAGCCCAGTAGAGCCCGACAGAGCCCGACAGAGCCCGACAGAGCCCGACAGAGCCCGACAGAGCCCGACAGAGCCCGACAGAGCCCGACAGAGCCCGACAGAGCCCGACAGAGCCCGACAAAGCCCAGTAGAGGCCAGTAGAGCCCGACAGAGCCCGACAGAGCCCGACAGAGCCCGACAGAGCCCAGTAGAGCCCGACAGAGCCCGACAGAGCCCAGTAGAGCCCGACAGGGCCCAGTAGAGCCCGACAGAGGACAGAGCCCGACAGGGCCCAGTAGAGCCCGACAGAGCCTGACAGAGCCCAGTAGAGCCCGACAGAGCCCAGTAGAGCCCGACA
>NW_027017636.1:0-45815 GCF_036013445.1 Caloenas nicobarica
CCGACAGAGCCCGACAGAGCCCGACAGGGCCCGACAGAGCCCGACAGAGCCCGACAGGGCCCAGTAGATCCCGACAGAGCCCGACAGAGCCCGACAGGGCCCGACAGAGCCCGACAGAGCCCGACAGGGCCCGACAGAGCCCGACAGAGCCCGACAGAGCCCGACAGAGCCCGACAGGGCCCCACAGAGCCCGAAAGAGCCCGACAAAGCCCAGTAGAGCCCGACAGAGTCCGACAGAGCCCGACAGAGCCCGACAGAGCCCAGTAGAGCCCGACAGAGCCCGACAGAGCCCGACAGAGCCCGACAGGGCCCGACAGGCCCGACAGAGCCCGACAGAGCCCGACAGGGCCCAGTAGAGCCCGACAGAGCCCGACAGAGCCCGACAGAGCCCAGTAGAGCCCGACAGAGCCCGACAGAGCCCGACAGAGCCCGACAGGGCCCGACAGAGCCCGACAGAGCCCGACAGGGCCCGACAGGGCCCGACAGAGCCCAGTAGAGCCCGACAGAGCCCGACAGAGCCCGACAGAGCCCGACAGGGCCCGACAGGGCCCGACAGGGCCAAGTAGAGCCCGACAGAGCCCGACAGAGCCCGACAGAGCCCGACAGGGCCCGACAGGGCCCGACAGGGCCTGACAGAGCCCAGTAGAACCCGACAGGGCCCGACAGGGCCCGACAGGGCCCAGTAGAGCCCGACAGAGCCCGACAGAGCCCGACAGAGCCCGACAGGGCCCGACAGAGCCCGACAGAGCCCGACAGGGCCCGACAGGGCCCGACAGAGCCCGACAGGGCCCGACAGAGCCTGACAGGGCCCGACAGGGTACGACAGAGCCCGACAGGGCCCGACAGGGCCCAGTAGAGCCCGACAGAGCCCGACAGAGCCCGACAGAGCCCGACAGGGCCCGACAGGGCCCAGTAGAGCCCGACAGAGCCCGACAGAGCCCGACAGAGCCCAGTAGAGCCCAGTAGAGCCCGACAGAGCCCGACACAGCCCGACAGAGCCCGACAGGGCCCGACAGAGCCCGACAGAGCCCGACAGAGCCCGACAGGGCCCGACAGAGCCCGACAGAGCCCGACAGAGCCCGACAGGGCCCAGTAGAGCCCGACAGAGCCCGACAGAGCCCGACAGAACCCGACAGGGCCCAGTAGAGCCCGACAGAGCCCGACAGGGCCCGACAGAGCCCGACAGAGCCCGACAGAGCCCGACAGCGCCCGACAGGGCCCAGTAGAGCCCGACAGAGCCCGACAGAGCCCGACAGGGCCCGACAGGGCCCAGTAGAGCCCGACAGAGCCCGACAGGGCCCGACAGAGCCCGACAGAGCCCGACAGGGCCCGACAGAGCCCGACAGAGCCCGACAGGGCCCAGTAGAGCCCGACAGAGCCCGACAGAGCCCGACAGAGCCCGACAGAGCCCGACAGGGCCCGACAGAGCCCGACAGAGCCCGACAGGGCCCCACAGAGCCCGAAAGAGCCCGACAAAGCCCAGTAGAGCCCGACAGAGTCCGACAGAGCCCGACAGAGCCCGACAGAGCCCAGTAGAGCCCGACAGAGCCCGACAGAGCCCGACAGAGCCCGACAGGGCCCGACAGGGCCCGACAGAGCCCGACAGAGCCCGACAGGGCCCAGTAGAGCCCGACAGAGCCCGACAGAGCCCGACAGAGCCCAGTAGAGCCCGACAGAGCCCGACAGAGCCCGACAGAGCCCGACAGGGCCCGACAGAGCCCGACAGAGCCCGACAGGGCCCGACAGGGCCCGACAGAGCCCAGTAGAGCCCGACAGAGCCCGACAGAGCCCGACAGAGCCCGACAGGGCCCGACAGGGCCCGACAGGGCCCAGTAGAGCCCGACAGAGCCCGACAGAGCCCGACAGAGCCCGAAAGGGCCCGACAGAGCCCGACAGGGCCCGACAGGGCCCGACAGGGCCTGAAAGAGCCCAGTAGAACCTGACAGAGCCCGACAGAGCCCGACAGAGCCCGACAGGGACCGACAGGGCCCGACAGGGCCCAGTAGAGCCCGACAGAGCCCGACAGAGCCCGACAGAGCCCGACAGGTCCCGACAGAGCCCGACAGAGCCCGACAGGGCCCGACAGAGCCCGACAGGGCCCGATAGAGCCCGACAGGGCCCGACAGAGCCCGACAGAGCCCGACAGGGCCCGACAGAGCGTGACAGAGCCCGACAGGGCCCGACAGATCCCGACAGAGCCCAGTAGAGCCCGACAGGGCCCAGTAGAGCCCGACAGAGCCCAGTAGAGCCCAGTAGAGCCCGACAGAGCCCGACAGAGCCCGACAGAGCCCGACAGGGCCCGACAGGGCCCAGTAGAGCCCGACAGAGCCCGACAGGGCCCGACAGAGCCCGACAGAGCCCGACAGGGCCCGACAGAGCCCGACAGAGCCCGACAGGGCCCAGTAGAGCCCGACAGAGCCCGACAGGGCCCGACAGAGCCCGACAGAGCCCGACAGAGCCCGACAGAGCCCGACAGGGCCCCACAGAGCCCGAAAGAGCCCGACAAAGCCCAGTAGAGCCCGACAGAGTCCGACAGAGCCCGACAGAGCCCGACAGAGCCCAGTAGAGCCCGACAGAGCCCGACAGAGCCCGACAGAGCCCGACAGGGCCCGACAGGGCCCGACAGAGCCCGACAGAGCCCGACAGGGCCCAGTAGAGCCCGACAGAGCCCGACAGAGCCCGACAGAGCCCGACAGAGCCCAGTAGAGCCCGACAGAGCCCGACAGAGCCCGACAGAGCCCGACAGGGCCCGACAGAGCCCGACAGAGCCCGACAGGGCCCGACAGGGCCCGACAGAGCCCAGTAGAGCCCGACAGAGCCCGACAGAGCCCGACAGGGCCCGACAGGGCCCGACAGGGCCAAGTAGAGCCCGACAGAGCCCGACAGAGCCCGACAGAGCCCGACAGGGCCCGACAGGGCCCGACAGGGCCTGACAGAGCCCAGTAGAACCCGACAGGGCCCGACAGGGCCCGACAGGGCCCAGTAGAGCCCGACAGAGCCCGACAGAGCCCGACAGAGCCCGACAGGGCCCGACAGAGCCCGACAGAGCCCGACAGGGCCCGACAGGGCCCGACAGAGCCCGACAGGGCCCGACAGAGCCTGACAGGGCCCGACAGGGTACGACAGAGCCCGACAGGGCCCGACAGGGCCCAGTAGAGCCCGACAGAGCCCGACAGAGCCCGACAGAGCCCGACAGGGCCCGACAGGGCCCAGTAGAGCCCGACAGAGCCCGACAGAGCCCGACAGAGCCCAGTAGAGCCCAGTAGAGCCCGACAGAGCCCGACACAGCCCGACAGAGCCCGACAGGGCCCGACAGAGCCCGACAGAGCCCGACAGAGCCCGACAGGGCCCGACAGAGCCCGACAGAGCCCGACAGAGCCCGACAGGGCCCAGTAGAGCCCGACAGAGCCCGACAGAGCCCGACAGAACCCGACAGGGCCCAGTAGAGCCCGACAGAGCCCGACAGGGCCCGACAGGGCCCGACAGAGCCCGACAGAGCCCGACAGCGCCCGACAGGGCCCAGTAGAGCCCGACAGAGCCCGACAGAGCCCGACAGGGCCCGACGGAGCCCGACAGAGCCCGACAGGGCCCGAGAGGGCCCAGTAGAGCCCGACAGAGCCCAACAGGGCCTGACAGAGCCCGACAGAGCCCGACAGAGCCCGACAGGGCCCAGTAGAGCCCGACAGAGCCCGACAGAGCCCGACAGAGCCCGACAGGGCCCGACAGAGCCCGACAGAGCCCGACAGGGCCCGACAGAGCCCGACAGAGCCCGACAGGGCCCGACAGAGCCCGACAGAGCCCGACAGGGCCCAGTAGAGCCCGACAGAGCCCGACAGAGCCCGACAGAGCCCGACAGAGCCCAGTAGAGCCCGACAGAGCCCGACAGAGACCGACAGAGGCCGACAGGGCCCGACAGAGCCCGACAGGGCCCGACAGAGCCCGACAGAGCCCGACAGGGCCCGACAGAGCCCAGTAGAGCCCGACAGAGCCCGACAGGGCCCGACAGAGCCCGACAGAGCCCGACAGGGCCCGACAGGGCCCGACAGGGCCCAGTAGAGCCCGAAAGAGCCCGACAGAGCCCAGTAGAGCCCAGTAGAGCCCGACAGGGCCCGACAGGGCCCAACAGGGCCCATTAGAGCCCGACAGAGCCCGACAGAGCCTGACAGAGCCCGACAGGGCCCGACAGGGCCCGACAGAGTCCGACAGAGCCCGACAGGGCCCAGTAGAGCCCGACAGAGCCCGACAGAGCCCGACAGGGCCCGACAGGGCCCGACAGGGCCCGACAGAGCCCGACAGGGCCTAGTAGAGCCCGATAGAGCCCGATAGAGCCCGACAGAGCCCGACAGGGCCCGACAGAGCCCGACAGAGCCCGACAGGGCCCGACAGGGCCCGACAGAGCCCGACAGGGCCCGATAGAGCCCGACAGGGCCCGACAGAGCCCGACAGAGCCCGATAGGGCACGACAGAGCCCGACAGAGCCCGACAGGGCCCGACAGAGCCCGACAGAGCCCGACAGAGCCCGACAGGGCCCAGTAGAGCCCGACAGAGCCCAGTAGAGCCCAGTAGAGCCCGACAGAGCCCGACAGAGCCCGACAGAGCCCGACAGGGCCCGACAGGGCCCAGTAGAGCCTGACAGAGCCCGACAGGGCCCGACAGAGCCCGACAGAGCCCGACAGGGCCCGACAGAGCCCGACAGAGCCCGACAGGGCCCAGTAGAGCCCGACAGAGCCCGACAGAGCCCGACAGAGCCCGACAGGGCCCGACAGGGCCCGACAGAGCCCGACAGGGCTTGACAGAGCCCGACAGAGCCCGACAGAGCCCGACAGGGCCCCACAGAGCCCGAAAGAGCCCGATAGGGCCCAGTAGAGCCCGACAGAGCCCGACAGAGCCCGACAGAGCCCAGTAGAGCCCGACAGAGCCCGACAGAGCCCGACAGAGCCCGACAGGGCCCGACAGGGCCTGACAGAGCCCGACAGAGCCCGACAGAGCCCGACAGGGCCGAGGAGAGCTCGACAGAGCCCGACAGAGCCCGACAGAGCCCGACAGAGCCCAGTAGAGCCCAACAGAGCCCGACAGAGCCCGACAGGGCCCGACAGAGCCCGACAGAGCCCGACAGAGCCCAGTAGAGCCCGACAGAGCCCGACAGGGCCCGACAGAGCCCGACAGAGCCCGACAGAGCCCGACAGGGCCCGACAGGGCCCGACAGACCCCGACAGGGCCCGACAGAGCCCAGTAGAGCCCGACAGAGCCCGACAGAGCCCGACAGAGCCCGACAGGGCCCAGTAGAGCCCCACAGAGCCCGACAGAGCCCGACAGAGCCCGACAGGGCCCGACAGACCCCGACAGGGCCCGACAGGGCCCGACAGGGCCCGACAGAGCCCACTAGAGCCCGACAGAGCCCGACAGAGCCCGACAGGGCCCGACAGGGCCCGACAGGGCCCAGTAGAGCCCGACAGAGCCCGACAGAGCCCGACAGAGCCCGACAGGGCCCGACAGGGCCCGACAGGGTACGACAGAGCCCGACAGGGCCCGACAGGGCCCAGTAGAGCCCGACAGAGCCCGACAGAGCCCGACAGAGCCCGACAGGGCCCGACAGGGCCCAGTAGAGCCCGACAGAGCCCGACAGAGTCCGACAGAGCCCAGTAGAGCCCAGTAGAGCCCGACAGAGCCCGACACAGCCCGACAGAGCCCGACACAGCCCGACAGAGCCCGACAGGGCCCGACAGAGCCCGACAGGGCCCGACAGAGCCCGACAGAGCCCGACAGGGCCCGACAGAGTCCGACAGAGCCCGACAGGGCCCAGTAGAGCTCGACAGAGCCCGACAGGGCCCGACAGAGCCCGACAGAGCCCGACAGAACCCGACAGGGCCCAGTAGAGCCCGACAGAGCCCGACAGGGCCCGACAGAGCCCGACAGAGCCCGACAGAGCCCGACAGCGCCCGACAGGGCCCAGTAGAGCCCGACAGAGCCCGACAGAGCCCGACAGAGCCCGACAGGGCCCGACAGAGCCCGACAGAGCCCGACAGGGCCCGACAGGGCCCAGTAGAGCCCGACAGAGCCCAACAGGGCCCGACAGAGCCCGACAGAGCCCGACAGAGTCCGACAGGGCCCAGTAGAGCCCGACAGAACCCGACAGAGCCCGACAGAGCCCGACAGAGCCCGACAGAGCCCGACAGAGCCCGAGAGAGCCCGACAGGGCCCGACAGAGCCCGACAGGGCCCGACAGAGCCCGACAGAGCCCGACAGGGCCCAGTAGAGCCCGACAGAGCCCGACAGAGCCCGACAGAGCCCAGTAGAGCCCGACAGAGCCCGACAGAGCCCGACAGAGGCCGAGAGGGCCCGACAGAGCCCGACAGGGCCCGACAGGGCCCGACAGAGCCCGACAGGGCCCGACAGAGCCCGACAGAGCCCGACAGAGCCCAGTAGAGCCCGACAGAGCCCGACAGAGCCTGACAGAGCCCGACAGGGCCCAGTAGAGCCCGACAGAGCCCGATAGAGCCCGACAGGGCCCGACAGGGCCCGACAGGTCCCAGTAGAGCCCGACAGAGCCCGACAGAGCCCAGTAGAGCCCAGTAGAGCCCGACAGAGCCCGACAGAGCCCGACAGGGCCCGACAGAGCCCGACAGAGCCCGACAGAGCCCGACAGGGCCCGACAGGGCCCGACAGGGCCCGACAGGGCCCAGTAGAGCCCGAAAGAGCCCGACAGAGCCCAGTAGAGCCCAGTAGAGCCCGACAGGGCCCGACAGGGCCCGACAGGGCCCATTAGAGCCCGACAGAGCCCGACAGAGCCTGACAGAGCCCGACAGGGCCCGACAGGGCCCGACAGAGCCCGACAGAGCCCGACAGGGCCCAGTAGAGCCCGACAGAGCCCGACAGAGCCCGACAGAGCCCGACAGGGCCCGACAGGGCCCGACAGAGCCCGACAGGGCCCGACAGGGCCCAGTAGAGCCCGATAGAGCCCGACAGAGCCCGACAGAGCCCGACAGGGCCCGACAGAGCCCGACAGAGCCCGACAGGGCCCGACAGAGCCCGACAGGGCCCGACAGAGCCCGACAGGCACGACAGAGCCCGACAGAGCCCGACAGGGCCCGACAGAGCCCGACAGAGCCCGACAGAGCCCGACAGGGCCCAGTAGACCCCGACAGAGCCCAGTAGAGCCCAGTAGAGCTCGACAGAGCCCAGTAGAGCCCGACAGAGCCCGACAGGGCCCGACAGGGCCCAGTAGAGCCCGACAGAGCCCGACAGAGCCCGACAGAGCCCAGTAGAGCCCGACAGAGCCCGACACAGCCCGACAGAGCCCGACAGAGCCCGACAGGGCCCGATAGAGCCCGATAGGGCCCCACAGAGCCCGACAGAGCCCGACAGAGCCCGACAGGGCCCAGTAGAGCCCGACAGAGCCCGACAGAGCCCGACAGAGCCCGACAGGGACCGACAGAGCCCGACAGAGCCCGACAGGTCCCGACAGGGCCCAGTAGAGCCCGACAGAGCCCGACAGAGCCCGACAGAGACCGACAGGGCCCGACAGGGCCCAGTAGAGCCCGACAGAGCCCGACAGAGCCCGACAGAGCCCAGTAGAGCCCGACAGAGCCCGACACAGCCCGACAGAGCCCGACAGAGCCCGACAGGGCCCGACAGAGCCCGATAGGGCCCCACAGAGCCCGACAGAGCCCGACAGAGCCCGACAGGGCCCAGTAGAGCCCGACAGAGCCCGACAGAGCCCGACAGAGCCCGACAGGGACCGACAGAGCCCGACAGAGCCCGACAGGTCCCGACAGGGCCCGACAGAGCCCGACAGAGCCCGACAGGGCTTGACAGAGCCCGACAGAGCCCGACAGAGCCCGACAGGGCCCAGTAGAGCCCGACAGAGCCCAGTAGAGCCCGACAGAGCCCGACAGAGCCCGACAGAGCCCGACAGGGCCCGACAGAGTCCGACAGGGCCCGACAGGGCCCGACAGAGCCCGACAGGGCCCAGTAGAGCCCGACAGAGCCCGACAAAGCCCGACAGAGCCCGACAGAGCCCGACAGGGCCCGACAGGGCCCGACAGAGCCCGACAGGGCCCGACAGGGCCCGACAGAGCCCAGTAGAGCCCGACAGAGCCCGACAGAGCCCGACAGAACCCGACAGAGCCCGACAGAGCCCAGCAGAGCCCGACAGAGCCCATCAGGGCCCGACAGGGCCCAGTAGAGCCCGACAGAGCCCGACAAAGCCCGACAGAGCCCGACAGAGCCCAGTAGAGCCCGACAGAGCCCGACAGGGCCCGACAGAGCCCGACAGAGCCCGACAGAGCCCGACAGGGCCCGACAGGGCCCGACAGGGCCCGACAGGGCCCGACAGAGCCCGACAGGGCCCGACAGGGCCCGACAGAGCCCAGTAGAGCCCGACAGAGCCCGACAGAGCCCGACAGAACCCGACAGAGCCCGACAGAGCCCAGCAGAGCCCGACAGAGCCCATCAGGGCCCGACAGGGCCCAGTAGAGCCCGACAGAGCCCGACAAAGCCCGACAGAGCCCGACAGAGCCCAGTAGAGCCCGACAGAGCCCGACAGGGCCCGACAGAGCCCGACAGAGCCCGACAGGGCCCGACAGAGCCCGACAGAGCCCGACAGGGCCCGACAGGGCCCGACAGAGCCCGACAGGGCCCGACAGGGCCCAGTAGAGCCGACAGAGCCCGACAGAGCCCGACAGGGCCCGACAGGGCCCGACAGAGCCCGACAGGGCCCGACAGGGCCCGACAGATCCCAGTAGAGCCCGACAGAGCCCGACAGAGCCCGACAGAACCCGACAGAGCCCGACAGAGCCCAGTAGAGCCCGACAGAGCCCGACAGAGCCCGACAGAGCCCGACAGGGCCCGACAGGTCCCGACAGGGCCCAGTAGAGCCCGACAGAGCCCGACAGAGCCCGACAGAGCCCGACAGGGCCCGACAGGGCCCAGAAGAGCCCGACAGATCCCGACAGAGCCCGACAGAACCCGACAGAGACCGACAGAGCCCGACAGAGCCCGACAGGGCCCGACAGAGCCCGACAGAGCCCGACAGAGCCCAGTAGAGCCCGACAGGGCCCGACAGAGCCCGACAGAGCCCGACAGGGCCCGACAGGGCCCGACAGAGCCCGACAGAGCCCGACAGAGCCCGACAGGGCCCAGTAGAGCCCGACAGAGCCCGACAGAGCCCGACAGAGCCCGACAGAGCCCAGTAGAGCCCGACAGAGCCCGACAGAGCCCGACAGGGCCCGACAGGGCCCGACAGAGCCCGACAGGGCCCGACAGGGCCCGACAGAGCCCAGTAGAGCCCGACAGAGCCCGACAGAGCCCGACAGAACCCGACAGAGCCCGACAGAGCCCAGCAGAGCCCGACAGAGCCCATCAGGGCCCGACAGGGCCCAGTAGAGCCCGACAGAGCCCGACAAAGCCCGACAGAGCCCGACAGAGCCCAGTAGAGCCCGACAGAGCCCGACAGGGCCCGACAGAGCCCGACAGAGCCCGACAGAGCCCGACAGGGCCCGACAGGGCCCGACAGGGCCCGACAGAGCCCGACAGGGCCCGACAGGGCCCGACAGAGCCCAGTAGAGCCCGACAGAGCCCGACAGAGCCCGACAGAACCCAACAGAGCCCGACAGAGCCCAGCAGAGCCCGACAGAGCCCATCAGGGCCCGACAGGGCCCAGTAGAGCCCGACAGAGCCCGACAAAGCCCGACAGAGCCCGACAGAGCCCAGTAGAGCCCGACAGAGCCCGACAGGGCCCGACAGAGCCCGACAGAGCCCGACAGGGCCCGACAGAGCCCGACAGAGCCCGACAGGGCCCGACAGGGCCCGACAGAGCCCGACAGGGCCCGACAGGGCCCAGTAGAGCCCGACAGAGCCCGACAGAGCCCGACAGGGCCCGACAGGGCCTGACAGAGCCCGATACAGCCCGACAGAGCCCGACAGGGCCGAGGAGAGCTCGACAGAGCCCGACAGAGCCCGACAGAGCCCGACAGAGCCCAGTAGAGCCCGACAGAGCCCGACAGAGCCCGACAGGGCCCGACAGGGCCCGACAGGGCCCGACAGGGCCCAGTAGAGCCCGAAAGAGCCCGACAGAGCCCAGTAGAGCCCAGTAGAGCCCGACAGGGCCCGACAGGGCCCGACAGGGCCCATTAGAGCCCGACAGAGCCCGACAGAGCCTGACAGAGCCCGACAGGGCCCGACAGGGCCCGACAGAGCCCGACAGAGCCCGACAGGGCCCAGTAGAGCCCGACAGAGCCCGACAGAGCCCGACAGAGCCCGACAGGGCCCGACAGGCCCGACAGAGCCCGACAGGGCCCGACAGGGCCCAGTAGAGCCCGATAGAGCCCGACAGAGCCCGACAGAGCCCGACAGGGCCCGACAGAGCCCGACAGAGCCCGACAGGGCCCGACAGAGCCCGACAGGGGCCCGACAGAGCCCGACAGGGCACGACAGAGCCCGACAGAGCCCGACAGGGACCGACAGAGCCCGACAGAGCCCGACAGAGCCCGACAGGGCCCAGTAGACCCCGACAGAGCCCAGTAGAGCCCAGTAGAGCTCGACAGAGCCCAGTAGAGCCCGACAGAGCCCGACAGGGCCCGACAGAGACCGACAGGGCCCGACAGGGCCCAGTAGAGCCCGACAGAGCCCGACAGAGCCCGACAGAGCCCAGTAGAGCCCGACAGAGCCCGACACAGCCCGACAGAGCCCGACAGAGCCCGACAGGGCCCGATAGAGCCCGATAGGGCCCCACAGAGCCCGACAGAGCCCGACAGAGCCCGACAGGGCCCAGTAGAGCCCGACAGAGCCCGACAGAGCCCGACAGAGCCCGACAGGGACCGACAGAGCCCGACAGAGCCCGACAGGTCCCGACAGGGCCCAGTAGAGCCCGACAGAGCCCGACAGAGCCCGACAGAGACCGACAGGGCCCGACAGGGCCCAGTAGAGCCCGACAGAGCCCGACAGAGCCCGACAGAGCCCAGTAGAGCCCGACAGAGCCCGACACAGCCCGACAGAGCCCGACAGAGCCCGACAGGGCCCGACAGAGCCCGATAGGGCCCCACAGAGCCCGACAGAGCCCGACAGAGCCCGACAGGGCCCAGTAGAGCCCGACAGAGCCCGACAGAGCCCGACAGAGCCCGACAGGGACCGACAGAGCCCGACAGAGCCCGACAGGTCCCGACAGGGCCCGACAGAGCCCGACAGAGCCCGACAGGGCTTGACAGAGCCCGACAGAGCCCGACAGAGCCCGACAGGGCCCAGTAGAGCCCGACAGAGCCCAGTAGAGCCCGACAGAGCCCGACAGAGCCCGACAGAGCCCGACAGGGCCCGACAGAGTCCGACAGGGCCCGACAGGGCCCGACAGAGCCCGACAGGGCCCAGTAGAGCCCGACAGAGCCCGACAAAGCCCGACAGAGCCCGACAGAGCCCGACAGGGCCCGACAGGGCCCGACAGAGCCCGACAGGGCCCGACAGGGCCCGACAGAGCCCAGTAGAGCCCGACAGAGCCCGACAGAGCCCGACAGAACCCGACAGAGCCCGACAGAGCCCAGCAGAGCCCGACAGAGCCCATCAGGGCCCGACAGGGCCCAGTAGAGCCCGACAGAGCCCGACAAAGCCCGACAGAGCCCGACAGAGCCCAGTAGAGCCCGACAGAGCCCGACAGGGCCCGACAGAGCCCGACAGAGCCCGACAGAGCCCGACAGGGCCCGACAGGGCCCGACAGGGCCCGACAGGGCCCGACAGAGCCCGACAGGGCCCGACAGGGCCCGACAGAGCCCAGTAGAGCCCGACAGAGCCCGACAGAGCCCGACAGAACCCGACAGAGCCCGACAGAGCCCAGCAGAGCCCGACAGAGCCCATCAGGGCCCGACAGGGCCCAGTAGAGCCCGACAGAGCCCGACAAAGCCCGACAGAGCCCGACAGAGCCCAGTAGAGCCCGACAGAGCCCGACAGGGCCCGACAGAGCCCGACAGAGCCCGACAGGGCCCGACAGAGCCCGACAGAGCCCGACAGGGCCCGACAGGGCCCGACAGAGCCCGACAGGGCCCGACAGGGCCCAGTAGAGCCCGACAGAGCCCGACAGAGCCCGACAGGGCCCGACAGGGCCCGACAGAGCCCGACAGGGCCCGACAGGGCCCGACAGATCCCAGTAGAGCCCGACAGAGCCCGACAGAGCCCGACAGAACCCGACAGAGCCCGACAGAGCCCAGTAGAGCCCGACAGAGCCCGACAGAGCCCGACAGAGCCCGACAGGGCCCGACAGGTCCCGACAGGGCCCAGTAGAGCCCGACAGAGCCCGACAGAGCCCGACAGAGCCCGACAGGGCCCGACAGGGCCCAGAAGAGCCCGACAGAGCCCGACAGAGCCCGACAGAACCCGACAGAGACCGACAGAGCCCGACAGAGCCCGACAGGGCCCGACAGAGCCCGACAGAGCCCGACAGAGCCCAGTAGAGCCCGACAGGGCCCGACAGAGCCCGACAGAGCCCGACAGGGCCCGACAGGGCCCGACAGAGCCCGACAGAGCCCGACAGAGCCCGACAGGGCCCAGTAGAGCCCGACAGAGCCCGACAGAGCCCGACAGAGCCCGACAGAGCCCAGTAGAGCCCGACAGAGCCCGACAGAGCCCGACAGGGCCCGACAGGGCCCGACAGAGCCCGACAGGGCCCGACAGGGCCCGACAGAGCCCAGTAGAGCCCGACAGAGCCCGACAGAGCCCGACAGAACCCGACAGAGCCCGACAGAGCCCAGCAGAGCCCGACAGAGCCCATCAGGGCCCGACAGGGCCCAGTAGAGCCCGACAGAGCCCGACAAAGCCCGACAGAGCCCGACAGAGCCCAGTAGAGCCCGACAGAGCCCGACAGGGCCCGACAGAGCCCGACAGAGCCCGACAGAGCCCGACAGGGCCCGACAGGGCCCGACAGGGCCCGACAGAGCCCGACAGGGCCCGACAGGGCCCGACAGAGCCCAGTAGAGCCCGACAGAGCCCGACAGAGCCCGACAGAACCCAACAGAGCCCGACAGAGCCCAGCAGAGCCCGACAGAGCCCATCAGGGCCCGACAGGGCCCAGTAGAGCCCGACAGAGCCCGACAAAGCCCGACAGAGCCCGACAGAGCCCAGTAGAGCCCGACAGAGCCCGACAGGGCCCGACAGAGCCCGACAGAGCCCGACAGGGCCCGACAGAGCCCGACAGAGCCCGACAGGGCCCGACAGGGCCCGACAGAGCCCGACAGGGCCCGACAGGGCCCAGTAGAGCCCGACAGAGCCCGACAGAGCCCGACAGGGCCCGACAGGGCCTGACAGAGCCCGATACAGCCCGACAGAGCCCGACAGGGCCGAGGAGAGCTCGACAGAGCCCGACAGAGCCCGACAGAGCCCGACAGAGCCCAGTAGAGCCCGACAGAGCCCGACAGAGCCCGACAGGGCCCGACAGAGCCCGACAGAGCCCGACAGAGCCCGACAGAGCCCAGTAGAGCCCGACAGAGCCCGACAGGGCCCGACAGAGCCCGACAGAGCCCGACAGAGCCCGACAGGGCCCGACAGGGCCCGACAGACCCCGACAGGGCCCGACAGAGCCCAGTAGAGCCCGACAGAGCCCGACAGAGCCCGACAGAGCCCGACAGGGCCCAGTAGAGCCCCACAGAGCCCGACAGAGCCCGACAGAGCCCGACAGGGCCCGACAGACCCCGACAGGGCCCGACAGGGCCCGACAGGGCCCGACAGAGCCCACTAGAGCCCGACAGAGCCCGACAGAGCCCGACAGGGCCCGACAGGGCCCGACAGGGCCCAGTAGAGCCCGACAGAGCCCGACAGAGCCCGACAGAGCCCGACAGGGCCCGACAGGGCCCGACAGGGTACGACAGAGCCCGACAGGGCCCGACAGGGCCCAGTAGAGCCCGACAGAGCCCGACAGAGCCCGACAGAGCCCGACAGGGCCCGACAGGGCCCAGTAGAGCCCGACAGAGCCCGACAGAGCCCGACAGAGCCCAGTAGAGCCCAGTAGAGCCCGACAGAGCCCGACACAGCCCGACAGAGCCCGACACAGCCCGACAGAGCCCGACAGGGCCCGACAGAGCCCGACAGGGCCCGACAGAGCCCGACAGAGCCCGACAGGGCCCGACAGAGTCCGACAGAGCCCGACAGGGCCCAGTAGAGCTCGACAGAGCCCGACAGGGCCCGACAGAGCCCGACAGAGCCCGACAGAACCCGACAGGGCCCAGTAGAGCCCGACAGAGCCCGACAGGGCCCGACAGAGCCCGACAGAGCCCGACAGAGCCCGACAGCGCCCGACAGGGCCCAGTAGAGCCCGACAGAGCCCGACAGAGCCCGACAGAGCCCGACAGGGCCCGACAGAGCCCGACAGAGCCCGACAGGGCCCGACAGGGCCCAACAGAGCCCGACAGGGCCCGACAGGGTACGACAGAGCCCGACAGGGCCCGACAGAGTCCGACAGGGCCCAGTAGAGCCCGACAGAACCCGACAGAGCCCGACAGAGCCCGACAGAGCCCGACAGGGCCCGACAGAGCCCGAGAGAGCCCGACAGGACCCGACAGAGCCCGACAGGGCCCGACAGAGCCCGACAGAGCCCGACAGGGCCCAGTAGAGCCCGACAGAGCCCGACAGAGCCCGACAGAGCCCGACAGAGCCCAGTAGAGCCCGACAGAGCCCGACAGAGCCCGACAGAGGCCGAGAGGGCCCGACAGAGCCCGACAGGGCCCGACAGGGCCCGACAGAGCCCGACAGGGCCCGACAGAGCCCGACAGAGCCCGACAGAGCCCAGTAGAGCCCGACAGAGCCCGACAGAGCCTGACAGAGCCCGACAGGGCCCAGTAGAGCCCGACAGAGCCCGATAGAGCCCGACAGGGCCCGACAGGGCCCGACAGGTCCCAGTAGAGCCCGACAGAGCCCGACAGAGCCCAGTAGAGCCCAGTAGAGCCCGACAGAGCCCGACAGAGCCCGACAGGGCCCGACAGAGCCCGACAGAGCCCGACAGAGCCCGACAGGGCCCGACAGGGCCCGACAGAGCCCGACAGGGCCCGACAGGGCCCGACAGGGCCCAGTAGAGCCCGAAAGAGCCCGACAGAGCCCAGTAGAGCCCAGTAGAGCCCGACAGGGCCCGACAGGGCCCGACAGGGCCCATTAGAGCCCGACAGAGCCCGACAGAGCCCGACAGAGCCCGACAGAGCCCGACAGGGCCCGACAGGGCCCGACAGAGCCCGACAGGGCCCGACAGGGCCCAGTAGAGCCCGATAGAGCCCGACAGAGCCCGACAGAGCCCGACAGGGCCCGACAGAGCCCGACAGAGCCCGACAGGGCCCGACAGAGCCCGACAGGGCCCGATAGAGCCCGACAGGGCCCGACAGAGCCCGACAGAGCCCGACAGGGCACGACAGAGCCCGACAGAGCCCGACAGGGCCCGACAGAGCCCGACAGAGCCCGACAGAGCCCGACAGGGCCCAGTAGACCCCGACAGAGCCCAGTAGAGCCCAGTAGAGCCCGACAGAGCCCAGTAGAGCCCGACAGAGCCCGACAGGGCCCGACAGGGCCCGACAGGGCCCAGTAGAGCCCGACAGAGCCCGACAGGGCCCGACAGAGCCCGACAGAGCCCGACAGGGCCCGACAGAGCCCGACAGAGCCCGACAGGGCCCAGTAGAGCCCGACAGAGCCCGACAGAGCCCGACAGAGCCCGACAGAGCCCGACAGGGCCCGACAGGGCCCGACAGAGCCCGACAGGGCCCGACAGGGCCCGACAGAGCCCGACAGGGCCCGACAGAGCCCGACAGGGCCCGACAGGGCACGACAGAGCCCGACAGGGCCCGACAGGGCCCAGTAGAGCCCGACAGAGCCCGACAGATCCCGACAGAGACCGACAGGGCCCGACAGGGCCCAGTAGAGCCCGACAGAGCCCGACAGAGCCCGACAGAGCCCAGTAGAGCCCGACAGAGCCCGACACAGCCCGACAGAGCCCGACAGAGCCCGACAGGGCCCGACAGAGCCCGATAGGGCCCCACAGAGCCCGACAGAGCCCGACAGAGCCCGACAGGGCCCAGTAGAGCCCGACAGAGCCCGACAGAGCCCGACAGAGCCCGACAGGGACCGACAGAGCCCGACAGAGCCCGACAGGTCCCGACAGGGCCCGACAGAGCCCGACAGAGCCCGACAGGGCTTGACAGAGCCCGACAGAGCCCGACAGAGCCCGACAGGGCCCAGTAGAGCCCGACAGAGCCCAGTAGAGCCCGACAGAGCCCGACAGAGCCCGACAGAGCCCGACAGGGCCCGACAGAGTCCGACAGGGCCCGACAGGGCCCGACAGAGCCCGACAGGGCCCAGTAGAGCCCGACAGAGCCCGACAAAGCCCGACAGAGCCCGACAGAGCCCGACAGGGCCCGACAGGGCCCGACAGAGCCCGACAGGGCCCGACAGGGCCCGACAGAGCCCAGTAGAGCCCGACAGAGCCCGACAGAGCCCGACAGAACCCGACAGAGCCCGACAGAGCCCAGCAGAGCCCGACAGAGCCCATCAGGGCCCGACAGGGCCCAGTAGAGCCCGACAGAGCCCGACAAAGCCCGACAGAGCCCGACAGAGCCCAGTAGAGCCCGACAGAGCCCGACAGGGCCCGACAGAGCCCGACAGAGCCCGACAGAGCCCGACAGGGCCCGACAGGGCCCGACAGAGCCCGACAGGGCCCGACAGGGCCCGACAGAGCCCAGTAGAGCCCGACAGAGCCCGACAGAGCCCGACAGAACCCGACAGAGC
The DNA here is from genome assembly GCF_036013445.1 of Caloenas nicobarica. Lineage (NCBI taxonomy): Eukaryota > Metazoa > Chordata > Aves > Columbiformes > Columbidae > Caloenas > Caloenas nicobarica. Next base: position 16,738 of record NW_027017636.1, read on the forward strand.
CCGACAGAGCCCAGCAGAGCCCGACAGAGCCCATCAGGGCCCGACAGGGCCCAGTACAGCCCGACAGAGCCCGACAAAGCCCGACAGAGCCCGACAGAGCCCAGTAGAGCCCGACAGAGCCCGACAGGGCCCGACAGAGCCCGACAGAGCCCGACAGGGCCCGACAGAGCCCGACAGAGCCCGACAGGGCCCGACAGGGCCCGACAGAGCCCGACAGGGCCCGACAGGGCCCAGTAGAGCCCGACAGAGCCCGACAGAGCCCGACAGGGCCCGACAGGGCCCGACAGAGCCCGACAGGGCCCGACAGGGCCCGACAGATCCCAGTAGAGCCCGACAGAGCCCGACAGAGCCCGACAGAACCCGACAGAGCCCGACAGAGCCCAGTAGAGCCCGACAGAGCCCGACAGAGCCCGACAGAGCCCGACAGGGCCCGACAGGTCCCGACAGGGCCCAGTAGAGCCCGACAGAGCCCGACAGAGCCCGACAGAGCCCGACAGGGCCCGACAGGGCCCAGAAGAGCCCGACAGAGCCCGACAGAGCCCGACAGAACCCGACAGAGACCGACAGAGCCCGACAGAGCCCGACAGGGCCCGACAGAGCCCGACAGAGCCCGACAGAGCCCAGTAGAGCCCGACAGGGCCCGACAGAGCCCGACAGAGCCCGACAGGGCCCGACAGGGCCCGACAGAGCCCGACAGAGCCCGACAGAGCCCGACAGGGCCCAGTAGAGCCCGACAGAGCCCGACAGAGCCCGACAGAGCCCGACAGAGCCCAGTAGAGCCCGACAGAGCCCGACAGAGCCCGACAGGGCCCGACAGGGCCCGACAGAGCCCGACAGGGCCCGACAGGGCCCGACAGAGCCCAGTAGAGCCCGACAGAGCCCGACAGAGCCCGACAGAACCCGACAGAGCCCGACAGAGCCCAGCAGAGCCCGACAGAGCCCATCAGGGCCCGACAGGGCCCAGTAGAGCCCGACAGAGCCCGACAAAGCCCGACAGAGCCCGACAGAGCCCAGTAGAGCCCGACAGAGCCCGACAGGGCCCGACAGAGCCCGACAGAGCCCGACAGAGCCCGACAGGGCCCGACAGGGCCCGACAGGGCCCGACAGAGCCCGACAGGGCCCGACAGGGCCCGACAGAGCCCAGTAGAGCCCGACAGAGCCCGACAGAGCCCGACAGAACCCGACAGAGCCCGACAGAGCCCAGCAGAGCCCGACAGAGCCCATCAGGGCCCGACAGGGCCCAGTAGAGCCCGACAGAGCCCGACAAAGCCCGACAGAGCCCGACAGAGCCCAGTAGAGCCCGACAGAGCCCGACAGGGCCCGACAGAGCCCGACAGAGCCCGACAGGGCCCGACAGAGCCCGACAGAGCCCGACAGGGCCCGACAGGGCCCGACAGAGCCCGACAGGGCCCGACAGGGCCCAGTAGAGCCCGACAGAGCCCGACAGAGCCCGACAGGGCCCGACAGGGCCCGACAGAGCCCGACAGGGCCCGACAGGGCCCGACAGATCCCAGTAGAGCCCGACAGAGCCCGACAGAGCCCGACAGAACCCGACAGAGCCCGACAGAGCCCAGTAGAGCCCGACAGAGCCCGACAGAGCCCGACAGAGCCCGACAGGGCCCGACAGGTCCCGACAGGGCCCAGTAGAGCCCGACAGAGCCCGACGGAGCCCGACAGAGCCCGACAGGGCCCGACAGGGCCCAGAAGAGCCCGACAGAGCCCGACAGAGCCCGACAGAACCCGACAGAGACCGACAGAGCCCGACAGAGCCCGACAGGGCCCGACAGAGCCCGACAGAGCCCGACAGAGCCCAGTAGAGCCCGACAGGGCCCGACAGAGCCCGACAGAGCCCGACAGGGCCCGACAGGGCCCGACAGAGCCCGACAGAGCCCGACAGAGCCCGACAGGGCCCAGTAGAGCCCGACAGAGCCCGACAGAGCCCGACAGAGCCCAGTAGAGCCCGACAGAGCCCGACAGAGCCCGACAGGGCCCGACAGGGCCCGACAGAGCCTGACAGAGCCCGACAGGGCCCGACAGAGCCCGACAGAGCCCAGTAGAGCCCGACAGAACCCGACAGGGCCCGACAGAGCCCGACAGGGCCCGACAGGGCCCGACAGGGCCCAGTAGAGCCCGACAGAGCCCGACAGAGCCCGACAGGGCCCGACAGAGCCCGACAGAGCCCGACAGGGCCCGACAGGGCCCGACAGAGCCCGACAGGGCCCGACAGGGCCCGACAGAGCCCGACAGGGCCCGACAGAGCCCGAAAGAGCCCGACAGAACCCGACAGAGCCCGACAGAGCCCAGTAGAGCCCGACAGAGCCCGACAGAGCCCGACAGAGCCCGACAGGGCCCGACAGGTCCCGACAGGGCCCAGTAGAGCCCGACAGAGCCCGACAGAGCCCGACAGAACCCGACAGAGCCCGACAGGGCCCAGCAGAGCCCGACAGAGCCCGACAGAGCCCGACAGGGCCCGACAGGGCCCAGTAGAGCCCGACAGAGCCCGACAGAGCCCGACAGAGCCCAGTAGAGCCCAGTAGAGCCCGACAGAGCCCGACACAGCCCGACAGAGCCCGACAGAGCCCGACAGGGCCCGACAGAGCCCGACAGAGCCCGACAGAGCCCGACAGGGCCCAGTAGAGCCCGACAGAGCCCGACAGAGCCCGACAGAGCCCGACAGGGACCGACAGAGCCCGACAGAGCCCGACAGGTCCCGACAGGGCCCGACAGAGCCCGACAGAGCCCGACAGGGCCCGACAGAGCCCGACAGAGCCCGACAGGGCCCAGTAGAGCCCAGTAGAACCCGACAGAGCCCAGTAGAGCCCGACAGAGCCCGACAGAGACCGACAGAGCCCGACAGGGCCCGACAGAGCCCGACAGAGCCCGACAGGGCCCGACAGAGCCCGACAGGGCCCAGTAGAGCCCGACAGAGCCCGACAAAGCCCGACAGAGCCCGACAGAGCCCAGTAGAGCCCGACAGAGCCCGACAGGGCCCGACAGGGCCCGACAGAGCCCGACAGAGCCCGACAGGGCCCGACAGGGCCCGACAGAGCCCAGTAGAGCCCGACAGAGCCCGACAGAGCCCGACAGAGCCCGACAGGGCCCGACAGGGCCCGACAGGGCCCAGTAGAGCCCGACAGAGCCCGACAGAGCCCGACAGAGCCCGACAGGGCCCGACAGAGCCCGACAGAGCCCGACAGGGCCCGACAGGGCCCGACAGAGCCCGACAGGGCCCGACAGAGCCCGACAGGGCCCCACACGGCACGACAGAGTCCGACAGGGCCCGATAGGGCCCAGTAGAGCCCGACAGAGCCCGACAGAGCCCGACAGAGCCCGACAGGGCCCGACAGGGCCCAGTAGAGCCCGACAGAGCCCGACAGAGCCCGACAGAGCCCAGTAGAGCCCAGTAGAGCCCGATAGAGCCCGATACAGCCCGACAGAGCCCGACAGAGCCCGACAGAGCCCGACAGGGCCCAGTAGAGCCCGACAGAGCCCGACAGAGCCCGACAGAGCCCGACAGAGCCCAGTAGAGCCCGACAGAGCCCGACAGAGCCCGACAGGGCCCGACAGGGCCCGACAGAGCCTGACAGAGCCCGACAGGGCCCGACAGGGCCCGACAGAGCCCAGTAGAGCCCGACAGAACCCGACAGAGCCCGACAGAGCCCGACAGGGCCCGACAGGGCCCGACAGGGCCCAGTAGAGCCCGACAGAGCCCGACAGAGCCCGACAGGGCCCGACAGAGCCCGACAGAGCCCGACAGGGCCCGACAGGGCCCGACAGAGCCCGACAGGGCCCGACAGGGCCCGACAGAGCCCGACAGGGCCCGACAGAGCCCGAAAGAGCCCGACAGAACCCGACAGAGCCCGACAGAGCCCAGTAGAGCCCGACAGAGCCCGACAGAGCCCGACAGAGCCCGACAGGGCCCGACAGGTCCCGACAGGGCCCAGTAGAGCCCGACAGAGCCCGACAGAGCCCGACAGAACCCGACAGAGCCCGACAGGGCCCAGCAGAGCCCGACAGAGCCCGACAGAGCCCGACAGGGCCCGACAGGGCCCAGTAGAGCCCGACAGAGCCCGACAGAGCCCGACAGAGCCCAGTAGAGCCCAGTAGAGCCCGACAGAGCCCGACACAGCCCGACAGAGCCCGACAGAGCCCGACAGGGCCCGACAGAGCCCGACAGAGCCCGACAGAGCCCGACAGGGCCCAGTAGAGCCCGACAGAGCCCGACAGAGCCCGACAGAGCCCGACAGGGACCGACAGAGCCCGACAGAGCCCGACAGGTCCCGACAGGGCCCGACAGAGCCCGACAGAGCCCGACAGGGCCCGACAGAGCCCGACAGAGCCCGACAGGGCCCAGTAGAGCCCAGTAGAACCCGACAGAGCCCAGTAGAGCCCGACAGAGCCCGACAGAGACCGACAGAGCCCGACAGGGCCCGACAGAGCCCGACAGAGCCCGACAGGGCCCGACAGAGCCCGACAGGGCCCAGTAGAGCCCGACAGAGCCCGACAAAGCCCGACAGAGCCCGACAGAGCCCAGTAGAGCCCGACAGAGCCCGACAGGGCCCGACAGGGCCCGACAGAGCCCGACAGAGCCCGACAGGGCCCGACAGGGCCCGACAGAGCCCAGTAGAGCCCGACAGAGCCCGACAGAGCCCGACAGAGCCCGACAGGGCCCGACAGGGCCCGACAGGGCCCAGTAGAGCCTGACAGAGCCCGACAGAGCCCGACAGAGCCCGACAGGGCCCGACAGAGCCCGACAGAGCCCGACAGGGCCCGACAGGGCCCGACAGAGCCCGACAGGGCCCGACAGAGCCCGACAGGGCCCCACAGGGCACGACAGAGTCCGACAGGGCCCGATAGGGCCCAGTAGAGCCCGACAGAGCCCGACAGAGCCCGACAGAGCCCGACAGGGCCCGACAGGGCCCAGTAGAGCCCGACAGAGCCCGACAGAGCCCGACAGAGCCCAGTAGAGCCCAGTAGAGCCCGATAGAGCCCGATACAGCCCGACAGAGCCCGACAGAGCCCGACAGGGCCCGATAGAGCCCGACAGGGCCCGACAGAGCCCGACAGAGCCCGACAGGGCCCAGTAGAGCCCGACAGAGCCCGACAGAGCCCGACAGAGCCCGACAGGGACCGACAGAGCCCGACAGAGCCCGACAGGTCCCGACAGGGCCCGACAGAGCCCGACAGAGCCCGACAGAGCCCGACAGGGCCCAGTAGAGCCCGACAGAGCCCGACAGAGCCCGACAGAGCCCAGTAGAACCCGACAGGGCCCGACAGAGCCCGACAGAGCCCGACAGGGCCCGACAGGGCCCGACAGAGCCCGACAGAGCCCGACAGAGCCCGACAGGGCCCAGTAGAGCCCGACAGAGCCCGACAGAGCCCGACAGAGCCCGACAGAGCCCAGTAGAGCCCGACAGAGCCCGACAGAGCCCGACAGGGCCCGACAGGGCCCGACAGGGCCCGACAGGGCCCAGTAGAGCCCGACAGAGCCCGACAGAGCCCGACAGAGCCCGACAGGGCCCGACAGAGCCCGACAGAGCCCGACAGGGCCCGACAGGGCCCGACAGGGCCCGACAGAGCCCGACAGGGCCCGACAGAGCCCGACAGAGCCCGACAGAACCCGACAGAGCCCGACAGAGCCCAGTAGAGCCCGACAGAGCCCGACAGAGCCCGACAGAGCCCGACAGGGCCCGACAGGTCCCGACAGGGCCCAGTAGAGCCCGACAGAGCCCGACAGAGCCCGACAGAACCCGACAGAGCCCGACAGAGCCCAGTAGAGCCCGACAGAGCCCCACAGAGCCCGACAGAGCCCGACAGAGCCCGACAGGGCCCAGTAGAGCCCGACAGAGCCCGACAGAGCCCGACAGAGCCCAGTAGAGCCCAGTAGAGCCCGACAGAGCCCGACACAGCCCGACAGAGCCCGACAGAGCCCGACAGGGCCCGACAGAGCCCGACAGAGCCCGACAGGGCCCAGTAGAGCCCGACAGGGACCGACAGAGCCCGACAGAGCCCGACAGGGACCGACAGAGCCCGACAGAGCCCGACAGGTCCCGACAGGGCCCGACAGAGCCCGACAGAGACCGACAGGGCCCGACAGAGCCCGACAGAGCCCAGTAGAGCCCAGTAGAACCCGACAGAGCCCAGTAGAGCCCGACAGAGCCCGACAGAGCCCGACAGGGCCCGACAGAGCCCGACAGGGCCCAGTAGAGACCGACAGAGCCCGACAAAGCCCGACAGAGCCCGACAGAGCCCAGTAGAGCCCGACAGAGCCCGACAGGGCCCGACAGGGCCCGACAGAGCCCGACAGAGCCCGACAGGGCCCGACAGGGCCCGACAGAGCCCAGTAGAGCCCGACAGATCCCGACAGAGCCCGACAGAGCCCGACAGGGCCCGACAGGGCCCGACAGGGCCCAGTAGAGCCCGACAGAGCCCGACAGAGCCCGACAGAGCCCGACAGGGCCCGACAGGGCCCGACAGAGCCTGACAGAGCCCGACAGGGCCCGACAGGGCCCGACAGAGCCCAGTAGAGCCCGACAGAACCCGACAGAGCCCGACAGAGCCCGACAGGGCCCGACAGGGCCCGACAGGGCCCAGTAGAGCCCGACAGAGCCCGACAGAGCCCGACAGGGCCCGACAGAGCCCGACAGAGCCCGACAGGGCCCGACAGGGCCCGACAGAGCCCGACAGGGCCCGACAGGGCCCGACAGAGCCCGACAGGGCCCGACAGAGCCCGAAAGAGCCCGACAGAACCCGACAGAGCCCGACAGAGCCCAGTAGAGCCCGACAGAGCCCGACAGAGCCCGACAGAGCCCGACAGGGCCCGACAGGTCCCGACAGGGCCCAGTAGAGCCCGACAGAGCCCGACAGAGCCCGACAGAACCCGACAGAGCCCGACAGGGCCCAGCAGAGCCCGACAGAGCCCGACAGAGCCCGACAGGGCCCGACAGGGCCCAGTAGAGCCCGACAGAGCCCGACAGAGCCCGACAGAGCCCAGTAGAGCCCAGTAGAGCCCGACAGAGCCCGACACAGCCCGACAGAGCCCGACAGAGCCCGACAGGGCCCGACAGAGCCCGACAGAGCCCGACAGAGCCCGACAGGGCCCAGTAGAGCCCGACAGAGCCCGACAGAGCCCGACAGAGCCCGACAGGGACCGACAGAGCCCGACAGAGCCCGACAGGTCCCGACAGGGCCCGACAGAGCCCGACAGAGCCCGACAGGGCCCGACAGAGCCCGACAGAGCCCGACAGGGCCCAGTAGAGCCCAGTAGAACCCGACAGAGCCCAGTAGAGCCCGACAGAGCCCGACAGAGACCGACAGAGCCCGACAGGGCCCGACAGAGCCCGACAGAGCCCGACAGGGCCCGACAGAGCCCGACAGGGCCCAGTAGAGCCCGACAGAGCCCGACAAAGCCCGACAGAGCCCGACAGAGCCCAGTAGAGCCCGACAGAGCCCGACAGGGCCCGACAGGGCCCGACAGAGCCCGACAGAGCCCGACAGGGCCCGACAGGGCCCGACAGAGCCCAGTAGAGCCCGACAGAGCCCGACAGAGCCCGACAGAGCCCGACAGGGCCCGACAGGGCCCGACAGGGCCCAGTAGAGCCTGACAGAGCCCGACAGAGCCCGACAGAGCCCGACAGGGCCCGACAGAGCCCGACAGAGCCCGACAGGGCCCGACAGGGCCCGACAGAGCCCGACAGGGCCCGACAGAGCCCGACAGGGCCCCACAGGGCACGACAGAGTCCGACAGGGCCCGATAGGGCCCAGTAGAGCCCGACAGAGCCCGACAGAGCCCGACAGAGCCCGACAGGGCCCGACAGGGCCCAGTAGAGCCCGACAGAGCCCGACAGAGCCCGACAGAGCCCAGTAGAGCCCAGTAGAGCCCGATAGAGCCCGATACAGCCCGACAGAGCCCGACAGAGCCCGACAGGGCCCGATAGAGCCCGACAGGGCCCGACAGAGCCCGACAGAGCCCGACAGGGCCCAGTAGAGCCCGACAGAGCCCGACAGAGCCCGACAGAGCCCGACAGGGACCGACAGAGCCCGACAGAGCCCGACAGGTCCCGACAGGGCCCGACAGAGCCCGACAGAGCCCGACAGAGCCCGACAGGGCCCAGTAGAGCCCGACAGAGCCCGACAGAGCCCGACAGAGCCCAGTAGAACCCGACAGGGCCCGACAGAGCCCGACAGAGCCCGACAGGGCCCGACAGGGCCCGACAGAGCCCGACAGAGCCCGACAGAGCCCGACAGGGCCCAGTAGAGCCCGACAGAGCCCGACAGAGCCCGACAGAGCCCGACAGAGCCCAGTAGAGCCCGACAGAGCCCGACAGAGCCCGACAGGGCCCGACAGGGCCCGACAGGGCCCGACAGGGCCCAGTAGAGCCCGACAGAGCCCGACAGAGCCCGACAGAGCCCGACAGGGCCCGACAGAGCCCGACAGAGCCCGACAGGGCCCGACAGGGCCCGACAGGGCCCGACAGAGCCCGACAGGGCCCGACAGAGCCCGACAGAGCCCGACAGAACCCGACAGAGCCCGACAGAGCCCAGTAGAGCCCGACAGAGCCCGACAGAGCCCGACAGAGCCCGACAGGGCCCGACAGGTCCCGACAGGGCCCAGTAGAGCCCGACAGAGCCCGACAGAGCCCGACAGAACCCGACAGAGCCCGACAGAGCCCAGTAGAGCCCGACAGAGCCCCACAGAGCCCGACAGAGCCCGACAGAGCCCGACAGGGCCCAGTAGAGCCCGACAGAGCCCGACAGAGCCCGACAGAGCCCAGTAGAGCCCAGTAGAGCCCGACAGAGCCCGACACAGCCCGACAGAGCCCGACAGAGCCCGACAGGGCCCGACAGAGCCCGACAGAGCCCGACAGGGCCCAGTAGAGCCCGACAGGGACCGACAGAGCCCGACAGAGCCCGACAGGGACCGACAGAGCCCGACAGAGCCCGACAGGTCCCGACAGGGCCCGACAGAGCCCGACAGAGACCGACAGGGCCCGACAGAGCCCGACAGAGCCCAGTAGAGCCCAGTAGAACCCGACAGAGCCCAGTAGAGCCCGACAGAGCCCGACAGAGCCCGACAGGGCCCGACAGAGCCCGACAGGGCCCAGTAGAGACCGACAGAGCCCGACAAAGCCCGACAGAGCCCGACAGAGCCCAGTAGAGCCCGACAGAGCCCGACAGGGCCCGACAGGGCCCGACAGAGCCCGACAGAGCCCGACAGGGCCCGACAGGGCCCGACAGAGCCCAGTAGAGCCCGACAGATCCCGACAGAGCCCGACAGAGCCCGACAGGGCCCGACAGGGCCCGACAGGGCCCAGTAGAGCCCGACAGAGCCCGACAGAGCCCGACAGAGCCCGACAGGGCCCGACAGGGCCCGACAGAGCCCGACAGGGCCCGACAGAGCCCGACAGGGCCCGACAGGGCACGACAGAGCCCGACAGGGCCCGATAGGGCCCAGTAGAGCCCGACAGAGCCCGACAGAGCCCGACAGAGCCCGACAGGGCCCGACAGGGCCCAGTAGAGCCCGACAGAGCCCGACAGAGCCCGACAGAGCCCAGTAGAGCCCAGTAGAGCCCGATAGAGCCCGATACAGCCCGACAGAGCCCGACAGAGCCCGACAGGGCCCGACAGAGCCCGACAGGGCCCGACCGAGCCCGACAGAGCCCGACAGGGCCCAGTAGAGCCCAGTAGAACCCGACAGAGCCCGACAGAGCCCGACAGGGACCGACAGAGCCCGACAGAGCCCGACAGGTCCCGACAGGGCCCGACAGAGCCCGACAGAGCCCTACAGGGCCCGACAGAGCCCAGTAGAGCCCGACAGAGCCCGACAGAGCCCGACAGGGCCCAGTAGAGCCCAGTAGAACCCGACAGAGCCCAGTAGAGCCCGACAGAGCCCGACAGAGCCCGACAGAGCCTGACAGGGCCCGACAGAGCCCGACAGAGCCCGACAGGGCCCGACAGAGCCCGACAGGGCCCGACAGAGCCCGACAGGGCCCAGTAGAGCCCGACAGAGACCGTCAGGGCCCGACAGGGCCCGACAGGGCCCAGTAGAGCCCGACAGAGCCCGACAGAGCCCAGTAGAGCCCAGTAGAGCCCGACAGAGCCCGACAGAGCCCGACAGAGCCCGACAGGGCCCGACAGAGCCCGACAGAGCCCGACAGGGCCCGACAGGGCCCGACAGGGCCCAGTAGAGCCCGACAGAGCCCGACAGAGCCCGACAGAGCCCGACAGGGCCCGACAGGGCCCGACAGAGCCCAGTAGAGCCCGACAGAGCCCGACAGAGCCCGACAGAACCCGACAGAGCCCGACAGAGCCCAGCAGAGCCCGACAGAGCCCGTCAGGGCCCGACAGGGCCCAGTAGAGCCCGACAGAGCCCGACAAAGCCCGACAGAGCCCGACAGAGCCCAGTAGAGCCCGACAGAGCCCGACAGGGCCCGACAGAGCCCGACAGAGCCCGACAGAGCCCAGTAGACCCCGACAGAGCCCGTCAGGGACCGACATGGCCCGACATGACCCAGTAGAGCCCGACAGAGCCCGAAAGAGCCCAGTAGAGCCCGGTAGAGCCCGACAGAGCCCGACAGAGCCCGACAGGGCCCGACAGAGCCCGACAGGGCCCGACAGAGCCCAGTAGAGCCCGACAGAGCCCGACAGAGCCCGACAGAGCCCGACAGGGCCCGACAGGGCCCGACAGAGCCCGACAGGGCCCGACAGGGCCCGACAGAGCCCAGTAGAGCCCGACAGAGCCCGACAGAGCCCGACTAGAACCCGACAGAGCCCGACAGAGCCCAGTAGAGCCCGACAGAGCCCGACAGAGCCCGACAGAGCCCGACAGGGCCCGACAGGGCCCGACAGGGCCCAGTAGAGCCCGACAGAGCCCGACAGAGCCCGACAGAGCCCGACAGAGCCCGACAGGGCCCGACAGGGCCCAGAAGAGCCCGACAGAGCCCGACAGAACCCGACAGAGCCCGACAGAGCCCGACAGATCCCGACAGGGCCCGACAGGGCCCGACAGAGCCCGACAGGGCCCATTAGAGCCCGACAGAGCCCGACAGAGCCCAGTAGAGCCCAGTAGAGCCCAGTAGAGCCCGACAGAGACCGACAGAGCCCGACAGAACCCGACAGAACCGGACAGAGCCCGACAGAGACCAGTTGAGCCCGACAGAGCCCGACAGAGCCCGACAGAGCCCGACAGGGCCCGACAGGGCCCAGTAGAGCCCGACAGAGCCCGACAGAGCCCGACAGAGCCCAGTAGAGCCCGACAGAGCCCGATAGAGCCCGACAGAGCCCGACAGGGCCCGACAGAGCCTGACAGAGCCCGACAAAGCCCAGTAGAGCCCGACAGAGCCCGACAGGGCCCAGTAGAGCCCGACAGAGCCCGACAGAGCCCGACAGAGCCCGACAGGGCCCGACAGGGCCCAGAAGAGCCTGACAGAGCCCGACAGAGTCCAGTAGAGCCCGACAGGGCCCGACAGAGCCCGACAGAGCCGACAGGGCCCGACAGGGCCCGACAGAGCCCGACAGAGCCCGACAGAGCCCGACAGGGCCCAGTAGAGCCCGACAGAGCCCGACAGAGCCCGACAGAGCCCGACAGAGCCCAGTAGAGCCCGACAGAGCCCGACAGAGCCCGACAGAGCCCGACAGGGCCCGACAGAGCCCGACAGGGCCCGACAGGGCCCGACAGGGCCCGACAGAGCCCAGTAGAGCCCGACAGAGCCCGACAGAGCCCGACAGGCCCGACAGGGCCCGACAGGGCCCAGTAGAGCCCGACAGAGCCCGACAGAGCCCGACAGAGCCCGACAGGGCCCGACAGAGCCCGACAGAGCCCGACAGGGCCCGACAGGGCCCGACAGAGCCCGACAGGGCCCGACAGAGCCCGACAGGGCCCGACAGGGTACGACAGAGCCCGACAGGGCCCGACAGGGCCCAGTAGAGCCCGACAGAGCCCGACAGAGCCCGACAGGGCCCGACAGGGCCCAGTAGAGCCCGACAGAGCCCGACAGAGCCCGACAGAGCCCAGTAGAGCCCAGTAGAGCCCGACAGAGCCCGACAGGGCCCGACAGGGCCCGACAGAGCCCGACAGAGCCCGACAGAGCCCGACAGGGCCCAGTAGAGCCCGACAGAGCCCGACAGAGCCCGACAGAGCCCGACAGAGCCCAGTAGAGCCCGACAGAGCCCGACAGAGCCCGACAGAGCCCGACAGGGCCCGACAGAGCCCGACAGGGCCCGACAGGGCCCGACAGGCCCGACAGAGCCCAGTAGAGCCCGACAGAGCCCGACAGAGCCCGACAGGGCCCAACAGGGCCCGACAGGGCCCAGTAGAGCCCGACAGAGCCCGACAGAGCCCGACAGAGCCCGACAGGGCCCGACAGAGCCCGACAGAGCCCGACAGGCCCCGACAGAGCCCGACAGGGCCCGACAGAGCCCGACAGGGCCCGACAGGGTACGACAGAGCCCGACAGGGCCCGACAGGGCCCAGTAGAGCCCGACAGAGCCCGACAGAGCCCGACAGAGACCGACAGGGCCCGACAGGGCCCAGTAGAGCCCGACAGAGCCCGACAGAGCCCGACAGAGCCCAGTAGAGCCCAGTAGAGCCCGACAGAGCCCGACACAGCCCGACAGAGCCCGACAGAGCCCGACAGGGCCCGACAGAGCCCGACAGAGCCCGACAGAGCCCGACAGGGCCCGACAGAGCCCGACAGAGCCCGACAGAGCCCGACAGGGCCCAGTAGAGCCCGACAGAGCCCGACAGAGCCCGACAGAACCCGACAGGGCCCAGTAGAGCCCGACAGAGCCCGACAGGGCCCGACAGAGCCCGACAGAGCCCGACAGAGCCCGACAGCGCCCGACAGGGCCCAGTAGAGCCCGACAGAGCCCGACAGAGCCCGACAGAGCCCGACAGGGCCCGACAGAGCCCGACAGAGCCCGACAGGGCCCGACAGGGCCCAGTAGAGCCCGACAGAGCCCAACAGGGCCCGACAGAGCCCGACAGAGCCCGACAGAGCCCGACAGGGCCCAGTAGAGCCCGACAGAGCCCGACAGAGCCCGACAGAGCCCGACAGAGCCCGACAGGGCCCGACAGAGCCCGACAGAGCCCGACAGGGCCCGACAGAGCCCGACAGAGCCCGACAGGGCCCAGTAGAGCCCGACAGGGGCCGACAGAGCCCGACAGAGCCCGACAGAGCCCAGTAGAGCCCGACAGAGCCCGACAGAGCCCGACAGAGGCCGACAGGGCCCGACAGAGCCCGACAGGGCCCGACAGGGCCCGACAGAGCCCGACAGGGCCCGACAGAGCCCAGTAGAGCCCGACAGAGCCCGACAGGGCCCGACAGAGCCCGACAGGGCCCAGTAGAGCCCGACAGAGCCCGATAGAGCCCGACAGGGCCGACAGGGCCCGACAGGGCCCAGTAGAGCCCGACAGAGCCCGACAGAGCCCAGTAGAGCCCAGTAGAGCCCGACAGAGCCCGACAGAGCCCGACAGAGCCCGACAGGGCCCGACAGAGCCCGACAGAGCCCGACAGAGCCCGACAGGGCCCGACAGGGCCCGACAGAGCACGACAGGGCCCGACAGGGCCCGACAGGGTCCAGTAGAGCCCGAAAGAGCCCGACAGAGCCCAGTAGAGCCCAGTAGAGCCCGACAGGGCCCGACAGGGCCCGACAGGGCCCATTAGAGCCCGACAGAGCCCGACAGAGCCTGACAGAGCCCGACAGGGCCCGACAGGGCCCGACAGAGCCCGACAGAGGCCGACAGGGCCCAGTGGAGCCCGACAGAGCCCGACAGAACCCGACAGAGCCTGACAGAGCCCGACAGAGCCCGACAGGGCCCGACAGAGCCCGACAGAGCCCGACAGGGCCCGACAGAGCCCGACAGAGCCCGACAGGGCCCAGTAGAGCCCGACAGAGCCCGACAGAGCCCCACAGAGCCCAGTAGAGCCCGACAGAGCCCGACAGAGCCCGACAGAGCCCGACAGGGCCCGACAGAGCCCGACAGGGCCCGACAGTGCCCGACAGAGCCCGACAGAGCCCGACAGGGCCCGACAGAGCCCGACAGGGCCCAGTAGAGCCCGACAGAGCCCGATAGAGCCCGACAGGGCCCGACAGGGCCCAGTAGAGCCCGACAGAGCCCGACAGAGCCCAGTAGAGCCCAGTAGAGCCCGACAGAGCCCGACAGAGCCCGACAGAGCCCGACAGGGCCCGACAGAGCCCGACAGAGCCCGAGAGGCCCGACAGGGCCCAGTAGAGCCCGAAAGAGCCTGACAGAGCCCAGTAGAGCCCAGTAGAGCCCGACAGGCCCGACAGGGCCCGACAGGGCCCATTAGAGCCCGACAGAGCCCGACAGAGCCTGACAGAGCCCGACAGGGCCCGACAGGGCCCGACAGAGTCCGACAGAGCCCGACAGGGCCCAGTAGAGCCCGACAGAGCCCGACAGAGCCGGACAGGGCCCGACAGGCCCGACAGGGCCCGACAGAGCCCGACAGGGCCCAGTAGAGCCCGATAGAGCCCGACAGAGCCCGACAGAGCCCGACAGTGCCCGACAGAGCCCGACAGAGCCCGACAGGGCCCGACAGGGCCCGACAGGGCCCGACAGGGCCCGATAGAGCCCGACAGGGCCCGACAGAGCCCGACAGAGCCCGACAGGGCACGACAGAGCCCGACAGAGCCCGACAGGGCCCGACAGAGCCCGACAGAGCCCGACAGAGCCCGACAGGGCCCAGTAGAGCCCGACAGAGCCCAGTAGAGCCCAGTAGAGCCCGACAGAGCCCGACAGAGCCCGACAGAGCCCGACAGGGCCCGACAGGGCCCGACAGGGCCCAGTAGAGCCCGACAGAGCCCGACAGGGTCCGACAGAGCCCGACAGAGCCCGACAGGGCCCGACAGAGCCCGACAGAGCCCGACAGGGCCCAGTAGAGCCCGACAGGGCCCGACAGAGCCCGACAGAGCCCGACAGGGCCCGACAGAGCCCGACAGAGCCCGACAGGGCCCGACAGGGCCCGACAGAGCCCGACAGGGCCCGACAGAGCCCGACAGAGCCCGACAGAGCCCGACAGGGCCCCACAGAGCCCGAAAGAGCCCGACAGGGCCCAGTAGAGCCCGACAGAGCCCGACAGAGCCCGACAGAGCCCAGTAGAGCCCGACAGAGCCCGACAGAGCCCGACAGAGCCCGACAGAGCCCGACAGGCCCGACAGGGCCCGACAGAGCCCGACACAGCCCGACAGAGCCCGACAGGGCCCAGGAGAGCCCGACAGAGCCCGACAGAGCCCGACAGAGCCCAGTAGAGCCCGACAGAGCCCGACAGAGCCCGACAGGGCCCGACAGGGCCCGACAGAGTCCGACAGGGCCCGACAGGGCCCGACAGGGCCCGACAGAGCCCAGTAGAGCCCGACAGAGCCCGACAGAGCCCGACAGAGCCCGACAGCGCCCGACAGGGCCCGACAGGGCCCAGTAGAGCCCGACAGAGCCCGACAGAGCCCGACAGAGCCCGACAGGGCCCGACAGGGCCCGACAGGGCCCGACAGAGCCCAGTAGAGCCCGACAGAGCCCGACAGAGCCCGACAGAGCCCAGTAGAGCCCAGTAGAGCCCGACAGGGCCCGACAGGGCCCGACAGGGCCCATTAGAGCCCGACAGAGCCCGACAGAGCCTGACAGAGCCCGACAGGGCCCGACAGGGCCCGACAGACCCCGACAGAGCCCGACAGGGCCCAGTGGAGCCCGACAGAGCCCGACAGAGCCCGACAGAGCCTGACAGAGCCCGACAGAGCCCGACAGGGCCCGACAGAGCCCGACAGGGCCCGACAGGGCCCGACAGAGCCCGACAGGGCCCGACAGGGCCCGACAGAGCCCGACAGAGCCCGACAGGGCCCGACAGAGCCCGACAGAGCCCGACAGGGCCCAGTAGAGCCCGACAGGGCCCGACAGAGCCCGACAGAGCCCGACAGGGCCCGACAAACCCGACAGAGCCCGACAGGGCCCGACAGGGCCCGACAGAGCCCGACAGGGCCCGACAGAGCCCGACAGAGCCCGACAGAGCCCGACAGGGCCCCACAGAGCCCGAAAGAGCCCGACAGGGCCCAGTAGAGCCCGACAGAGCCCGACAGAGCCCGACAGAGCCCGACAGAGCCCAGTAGAGCCCGACAGAGCCCGACAGAGCCCGACAGAGCCCGACAGGGCCCGACAGGGCCCGACAGAGCCCGACAGGGCCCGACAGGGCCCGACAGAGCCCGACACAGCCCGACAGAGCCCGACAGAGCCCGACAGAGCCCGACAGAGCCCAGTAGAGCCCGACAGAGCCCGACAGAGCCCGACAGGGCCCGACAGGGCCCGACAGAGCCCGACAGGGCCCGACAGGGCCCGACAGGGCCCGACAGAGCCCAGTAGAGCCCGACAGAGCCCGACAGAGCCCGACAGAGCCCGACAGGGCCCGACAGGGCCCGACAGGGCCCAGTAGAGCCTGACAGAGCCCGACAGAGCCCGACAGAGCCCGACAGGGCCCGACAGAGCCCGACAGGGCCCGACAGGGCCCGACAGGGCCCGACAGAGCCCAGTAGAGCCCGACAGAGCCCGACAGAGCCCGACAGAGCCCAGTAGAGCCCAGTAGAGCCCGACAGAGCCCGACAGGGCCCGACAGGGCCCATTAGAGCCCGACAGAGCCTGACAGAGCCTGACAGAGCCCGACAGGGCCCGACAGGGCCCGACAGACCCCGACAGAGCCCGACAGGGCCCAGTGGAGCCCGACAGAGCCCGACAGAGCCCGACAGAGCCTGACAGAGCCCGACAGAGCCCGACAGGGCCCGACAGAGCCCGACAGAGCCCGACAGGGCCCGACAGAGCCCGACAGAGCCCGACAGGGCCCGACAGAGCCCGACAGAGCCCGACAGGGCCCAGTAGAGCCCGACAGAGCCCGACAGAGCCCGACAGAGCCCGACAGGGCCCGACAGGGCCCAGTAGAGCCCGAAAGAGCCCGACAGAGCCCAGTAGAGCCCAGTAGAGCCCGACAGGGCCCGACAGGGCCCGACAGGGCCCATTAGAGCCCGACAGAGCCCGACAGAGCCTGACAGAGCCCGACAGGGCCCGACAGGGCCCGACAGAGTCCGACAGAGCCCGACAGGGCCCAGTAGAGCCCGACAGAGCCCGACAGAGCCCGACAGGGCCCGACAGGGCCCGACAGGGCCCGACAGAGCCTGACAGGGCCCAGTAGAGCCCGATAGAGCCCGACAGAGCCCGACAGGGCCCGACAGGGCCCGACAGAGCCCGACAGAGCCCGACAGGGCCCGACAGGGCCCGACAGAGCCCGACAGGGCCCGATAGAGCCCGACAGGGCCCGACAGAGCCCGACAGAGCCCGACAGGGCACGACAGAGCCCGACAGAGCCCGACAGGGCCCGACAGAGCCCGACAGAGCCCGACAGAGCCCGACAGGGCCCAGTAGAGCCCGACAGAGCCCAGTAGAGCCCAGTAGAGCCCGACAGAGCCCGACAGGGCCCGACAGAGCCCGACAGAGCCCGACAGGGCCCAGTAGAGCCCGACAGGGCCCGACAGAGCCCGACAGAGCCCGACAGGGCCCGACAGAGCCCGACAGAGCCCGACAGGGCCCGACAGGGCCCGACAGAGCCCGACAGAGCCCGACAGAGCCCGACAGGGCCCCAGAGAGCCCGAAAGAGCCCGACAGGGCCCAGTAGAGCCCGACAGAGCCCGACAGAGCCCGACAGAGCCCAGTAGAGCCCGACAGAGCCCGACAGAGCCCGACAGAGCCCGACAGGGCCCGACAGGGCCCGACAGAGCCCGACACAGCCCGACAGAGCCCGACAGGGCCCAGGAAAGCCCCGACAGAGCCCGACAGAGCCCGACAGAGCCCAGTAGAGCCCGACAGAGCCCGACAGAGCCCGACAGGGCCCGACAGGGCCCGACAGAGCCTGACAGAGCCCGACAGGGCCCGACAGAGCCCAGTAGAGCCCGACAGAGCCGACAGAGCCCGACAGAGCCCGACAGGCCCGACAGGGCCCGACAGGGCCCAGTAGAGCCCGACAGAGCCCGACAGAGCCCGACAGAGCCCCGACAGGGCCCGACAGAGCCCGACAGGGCCCGACAGGGCCCGACAGGGCCCGACAGAGCCCAGTAGAGGCCCGACAGAGCCCGACAGGGCCCGACAGGGCCCGACAGGGCCCAGTAGAGCCCGACAGAGCCCGACAGAGCCCGACAGAGCCCGACAGGGCCCGACAGAGCCCGACAGAGCCCGACAGGGCCCGACAGAGCCCGACAGGGCCCGACAGGGTACGACAGAGCCCGACAGGGCCCGACAGGGCCCAGTAGAGCCCGACAGAGCCCGACAGAGCCCGACAGAGCCCGACAGAGCCCGACAGGGCCCAGTAGAGCCCGACAGAGCCCGACAGAGCCCGACAGAGCCCAGTAGAGCCCAGTAGAGCCCGACAGAGCCCGACACAGCCCGACACAGCCCGACAGAGCCCGACAGGGCCCGACAGAGCCCGACAGAGCCCGACAGAGCCCGACAGGGCCCGACAGAGCCCGACAGAGACCGACAGGGCCCAGTAGAGCCCGACAGAGCCCGACAGGGCCCGACAGAGCCCGACAGAGCCCGACAGAACCCGACAGGGCCCAGTAGAGCCGACAGAGCCCGACAGGGCCCGACAGGGCCCGACAGAGCCCGACAGGGCCCGACAGAGCCCAGTAGAGCCCGACAGAGCCCGACAGAGCCCGACAGAGCCCGACAGGGCCCGACAGGGCCCGACAGAGCCCGACAGGGCCCGACAGGCCCGACAGAGCCCAGTAGAGCCCGACAGAGCCCGACAGAGCCGACCAGAAACCCGACAGAGCCCGACAGAGCCCAGTAGAGCCCGACAGAGCCCGACAGAGCCCGACAGAGCCCGACAGGGCCCGACAGGGCCCGACAGGGCCCAGTAGAGCCCGACAGAGCCCGACAGAGCCCGACAGAGCCCGACAGAGCCCGACAGGGCCCGACAGGGCCCAGAAGAGCCCGACAGAGCCCGACAGAACCCGACAGAGCCCGACAGAGCCCGACAGAGCCCGACAGGGCCCGACAGGGCCCGACAGAGCCCGACAGGGCCCATTAGAGCCCGACAGAGCCCGACAGAGCCCAGTAGAGCCCAGTAGAGCCCAGTAGAGCCCGACAGAGACCGACAGAGCCCGACAGAGCCCGACAGAACCGGACAGAGCCCGACAGAGACCAGTTGAGCCCGACAGAGCCCGACAGAGCCCGACAGAGCCCGACAGGGCCCGACAGGGCCCAGTAGAGCCCGACAGAGCCCGACAGAGCCCGACAGAGCCCAGTAGAGCCCGACAGAGCCCGATAGAGCCCGACAGAGCCCGACAGGGCCCGACAGAGCCTGACAGAGCCCGACAAAGCCCAGTAGAGCCCGACAGAGCCCGACAGGGCCCAGTAGAGCCCGACAGAGCCCGACAGAGCCCGACAGAGCCCGACAGGGCCCGACAGGGCCCAGAAGAGCCTGACAAGAGCCCGACAGAGTCCAGTAGAGCCCGACAGGGCCCGACAGAGCCCGACAGAGCCCGACAGGGCCCGACAGGGCCCGACAGAGCCCGACAGAGCCCGACAGAGCCCGACAGGGCCCAGTAGAGCCCGACAGAGCCCGACAGAGCCCGACAGAGCCCGACAGAGCCCAGTAGAGCACGACAGAGCCCGACAGAGCCCGACAGAGCCCGACAGGGCCCGACAGAGCCCGACAGGGCCCGACAGGGCCCGACAGGGCCCGACAGAGCCCAGTAGAGCCCGACAGAGCCGACAGAGCCCGACAGGGCCCGACAGGGCCCGACAGGGCCCAGTAGAGCCCGACAGAGCCCGACAGAGCCCGACAGAGCCCCGACAGGGCCCGACAGAGCCCGACAGAGCCCGACCGGGCCCGACAGGGCCCGACAGAGCCCGACAGGGCCCGACAGAGCCCGACAGGGCCCGACAGGGTACGACAGAGCCCGACAGGGCCCGACAGGGCCCAGTAGAGCCCGACAGAGCCCGACAGAGCCCGACAGGGCCCGACAGGGCCCAGTAGAGCCCGACAGAGCCCGACAGAGCCCGACAGAGCCCAGTAGAGCCCAGTAGAGCCCGACAGAGCCCGACAGGGCCCGACAGGGCCCGACAGAGCCCGACAGAGCCCGACAGAGCCCGACAGGGCCCAGTAGAGCCCGACAGAGCCCGACAGAGCCCGACAGAGCCCGACAGAGCCCAGTAGAGCCCGACAGAGCCCCACAGAGCCCGACAGAGCCCGACAGGGCCCGACAGAGCCCGACAGGGCCCGACAGGGCCCGACAGGGCCCGACAGAGCCCAGTAGAGCCCGACAGAGCCCGACAGAGCCCGACAGGGCCCGACAGGGCCCGACAGGGCCCAGTAGAGCCCGACAGAGCCCGACAGAGCCCGACAGAGCCCGACAGGGCCCGACAGAGCCCGACAGAGCCCGACAGGGCCCGACAGGGCCCGACAGAGCCCGACAGGGCCCGACAGGGTACGACAGAGCCCGACAGGGCCCGACAGGGCCCAGTAGAGCCCGACAGAGCCCGACAGAGCCCGACAGAGCCCGACAGGGCCCGACAGGGCCCAGTAGAGCCCGACAGAGCCCGACAGAGCCCGACCAGAGCCCAGTAGAGCCCAGTAGAGCCCGACAGAGCCCGACACAGCCCGACAGAGCCCGACAGAGCCCGACAGGGCCCGACAGAGCCCGACAGAGCCCGACAGAGCCCGACAGGGCCCGACAGAGCCCGACAGAGCCCGACAGAGCCCGACAGGGCCCAGTAGAGCCCGACAGAGCCCGACAGAGCCCGACAGAACCCGACAGGGCCCAGTAGAGCCCGACAGAGCCCGACAGGGCCCGACAGAGGCCCGACAGAGCCCGACAGAGCCCGACAGCGCCCGACAGGGCCCAGTAGAGCCCGACAGAGCCCGACAGAGCCCGACAGAGCCCGACAGGGCCCGACAGAGCCCGACAGAGCCCGACAGGGCCCGACAGGGCCCAGTAGAGCCCGACAGAGCCCAACAGGGCCCGACAGAGCCCGACAGAGCCCGACAGAGCCCGACAGGGCCCAGTAGAGCCCGACAGAGCCCGACAGAGCCCGACAGAGCCCGACAGAGCCCGACAGAGCCCGACAGGGCCCGACAGAGCCCGACAGAGCCCGACAGGGCCCGACAGAGCCCGACAGAGCCCGACAGGGCCCAGTAGAGCCCGACAGGGGCCGACAGAGCCCGACAGAGCCCGACAGAGCCCAGTAGAGCCCGACAGAGCCCGACAGAGCCCGACAGAGGCCGACAGGGCCCGACAGAGCCCGACAGGGCCCGACAGGGCCCGACCGAGCCCGACAGGGCCCGACAGAGCCCAGTAGAGCCCGACAGAGCCCGACAGGGCCCGACAGAGCCCGACAGGGCCCAGTAGAGCCCGACAGAGCCCGATAGAGCCCGACAGGGCCCGACAGGGCCCGACAGGGCCCAGTAGAGCCCGACAGAGCCCGACAGAGCCCAGTAGAGCCCAGTAGAGCCCGACAGAGCCCGACAGAGCCCGACAGAGCCCGACAGGGCCCGACAGAGCCCGACAGAGCCCGACAGAGCCCGACAGGGCCCGACAGGGCCCGACAGAGCACGACAGGGCCCGACAGGGCCCGACAGGGCCCAGTAGAGCCCGAAAGAGCCCGACAGAGACCAGTAGAGCCCTGGTCGACAGGGCCCGACAGGGCCCGACAGGGCCCATTAGAGCCCGACAGAGCCCGACAGAGCCTGACAGAGCCCGACAGGGCCCGACAGAACCCGACAGGGCCCGACAGAGGCCGACAGGGCCCAGTGGAGCCCGACAGAGCCCGACAGAACCCGACAGAGCCTGACAGAGCCCGACAGAGCCCGACAGGTCCCGACAGAGCCCGACAGAGCCCGACAGGGCCCGACAGAGCCCGACAGAGCCCGACAGGGCCCGACAGAGCCCGACAGAGCCCGACAGAGCCCGACAGAGCCCGACAGGGCCCGACAGAGCCCGACAGGGCCCGACAGTGCCCGACAGAGCCCGACAGAGCCCGACAGGGCCCGACAGAGCCCGACAGGGCCCAGTAGAGCCCGACAGAGCCCGATAGAGCCCGACAGGGCCCGACAGGGCCCAGTAGAGCCCGACAGAGCCCGACAGAGCCCAGTAGAGCCCAGTAGAGCCCGACAGAGCCCGACAGAGCCCGACAGAGCCCGACAGGGCCCGACAGAGCCCGACAGAGCCCGAGAGGGCCCGACAGGGCCCAGTAGAGCCCGAAAGAGCCCGACAGAGCCCAGTAGAGCCCAGTAGAGCCCGACAGGGCCCGACAGGGCCCGACAGGGCCCATTAGAGCCCGACAGAGCCCGACAGAGCCTGACAGAGCCCGACAGGGCCCGACAGGGCCCGACAGAGTCCGACAGAGCCCGACAGGGCCCAGTAGAGCCCGACAGAGCCCGACAGAGCCCGACAGGGCCCGACAGGGCCCGACAGGGCCCGACAGAGCCCGACAGGGCCCGACAGGGCCCGACAGGGCCCGACAGAGCCCGACAGGGCCCAGTAGAGCCCGATAGAGCCCGACAGAGCCCGACAGAGCCCGACAGTGCCCGACAGAGCCCGACAGAGCCCGACAGGGCCCGACAGGGCCCGACAGAGCCCGACAGGGCCCGATAGAGCCCGACAGGGCCCGACAGAGCCCGACAGAGCCCGACAGGGCACGACAGAGCCCGACAGAGCCCGACAGGGCCCGACAGAGACCGACAGAGCCCGACAGAGCCCGACAGGGCCCAGTAGAGCCCGACAGAGCCCAGTAGAGCCCAGTAGAGCCCGACAGAGCCCGACAGAGCCCGACAGAGCCCGACAGGGCCCGACAGGGCCCGACAGGGCCCAGTAGAGCCCGACAGAGCCCGACAGGGTCCGACAGAGCCCGACAGAGCCCGACAGGGCCCGACAGAGCCCGACAGAGCCCGACAGGGCCCAGTAGAGCCCGACAGGGCCCGACAGAGCCCGACAGAGCCCGACAGGGCCCGACAGAGCCCGACAGAGCCCGACAGGGCCCGACAGGGCCCGACAGAGCCCGACAGGGCCCGACAGAGCCCGACAGAGCCCGACAGAGCCCGACAGGGCCCCACAGAGCCCGAAAGAGCCCGACAGGGCCCAGTAGAGCCCGACAGAGCCCGACAGAGCCCGACAGAGCCCGACAGAGCCCAGTAGAGCCCGACAGAGCCCGACAGAGCCCGACAGAGCCCGACAGGGCCCGACAGGGCCCGACAGAGCCCGACACAGCCCGACAGAGCCCGACAGGGCCCAGGAGAGCCCGACAGAGCCCGACAGAGCCCGACAGAGCCCGACAGAGCCCGACAGGGCCCGACAGGGCCCGACAGAGTCCGACAGGGCCCGACAGGGCCCGACAGGGCCCGACAGAGCCCAGTAGAGCCCGACAGAGCCCGACAGAGCCCGACAGGGCCCGACAGGGCCCGACAGGGCCCGACAGAGCCCGACAGGGCCCGACAGGGCCCGACAGGGCCCGACAGAGCCCGACAGGGCCCAGTAGAGCCCGATAGAGCCCGACAGAGCCCGACAGAGCCCGACAGTGCCCGACAGAGCCCGACAGAGCCCGACAGGGCCCGACAGGGCCCGACAGAGCCCGACAGGGCCCGATAGAGCCCGACAGGGCCCGACAGAGCCCGACAGAGCCCGACAGGGCACGACAGAGCCCGACAGAGCCCGACAGGGCCCGACAGAGCCCGACAGAGCCCGACAGAGCCCGACAGGGCCCAGTAGAGCCCGACAGAGCCCAGTAGAGCCCAGTAGAGCCCGACAGAGCCCGACAGAGCCCGACAGAGCCCGACAGGGCCCGACAGGGCCCGACAGGGCCCAGTAGAGCCCGACAGAGCCCGACAGGGTCCGACAGAGCCCGACAGAGCCCGACAGGGCCCGACAGAGCCCGACAGAGCCCGACAGGGCCCAGTAGAGCCCGACAGGGCCCGACAGAGCCCGACAGAGCCCGACAGGGCCCGACAGAGCCCGACAGAGCCCGACAGGGCCCGACAGGGCCCGACAGAGCCCGACAGGGCCCGACAGAGCCCGACAGAGCCCGACAGAGCCCGACAGGGCCCCACAGAGCCCGAAAGAGCCCGACAGGGCCCAGTAGAGCCCGACAGAGCCCGACAGAGCCCGACAGAGCCCAGTAGAGCCCGACAGAGCCCGACAGAGCCCGACAGAGCCCGACAGGGCCCGACAGGGCCCGACAGAGCCCGACACAGCCCGACAGAGCCCGACAGGGCCCAGGAGAGCCCGACAGAGCCCGACAGAGCCCGACAGAGCCCGACAGAGCCCGACAGGGCCCGACAGGGCCCGACAGAGTCCGACAGGGCCCGACAGGGCCCGACAGGGCCCGACAGAGCCCAGTAGAGCCCGACAGAGCCCGACAGAGCCCGACAGAGCCCGACAGGGCCCGACAGGGCCCGACAGGGCCCAGTAGAGCCCGACAGAGCCCGACAGAGCCCGACAGAGCCCGACAGGGCCCGACAGGGCCCGACAGACCCCGACAGAGCCCGACAGGGCCCAGTGGAGCCCGACAGAGCCCGACAGAGCCCGACAGAGCCTGACAGAGCCCGACAGAGCCCGACAGAGCCCGACAGAGCCCGACAGGGCCCGACAGGGCCCGACAGAGCCCGACAGGGCCCGACAGGGCCCGACAGAGCCCGACAGAGCCCGACAGGGCCCGACAGAGCCCGACAGAGCCCGACAGGGCCCAGTAGAGCCCGACAGGGCCCGACAGAGCCCGACAGAGCCCGACAGGGCCCGACAAACCCGACAGAGCCCGACAGGGCCCGACAGGGCCCGACAGAGCCCGACAGGGCCCCGACAGAGCCCGACAGAGCCCGACAGAGCCCGACAGGGCCCCACAGAGCCCGAAAGAGCCCGACAGGGCCCAGTAGAGCCCGACAGAGCCCGACAGAGCCCGACAGAGCCCGACAGAGCCCAGTAGAGCCCGACAGAGCCCGACAGAGCCCGACAGAGCCCGACAGGGCCCGACAGGGCCCGACAGAGCCCGACAGGGCCCGACAGGGCCCGACAGAGCCCGACACAGCCCGACAGAGCCCGACAGAGCCCGACAGAGCCCAGTAGAGCCCGACAGAGCCCGACAGAGCCCGACAGGGCCCGACAGGGCCCGACAGAGCCCGACAGGGCCCGACAGGGCCCGACAGGGCCCGACAGAGCCCAGTAGAGCCCGACAGAGCCCGACAGAGCCCGACAGAGCCCGACAGGGCCCGACAGGGCCCGACAGGGCCCAGTAGAGCCTGACAGAGCCCGACAGAGCCCGACAGAGCCCGACAGGGCCCGACAGAGCCCGACAGGGCCCGACAGGGCCCGACAGGGCCCGACAGAGCCCAGTAGAGCCCGACAGAGCCCGACAGAGCCCGACAGAGCCCAGTAGAGCCCAGTAGAGCCCGACAGAGCCCGACAGGGCCCGACAGGGCCCATTAGAGCCCGACAGAGCCTGACAGAGCCTGACAGAGCCCGACAGGGCCCGACAGGGCCCGACAGACCCCGACAGAGCCCGACAGGGCCCAGTGGAGCCCGACAGAGCCCGACAGAGCCCGACAGAGCCTGACAGAGCCCGACAGAGCCCGACAGGGCCCGACAGAGCCCGACAGAGCCCGACAGGGCCCGACAGAGCCCGACAGAGCCCGACAGGGCCCGACAGAGCCCGACAGAGCCCGACAGGGCCCAGTAGAGCCCGACAGAGCCCGACAGAGCCCGACAGAGCCCGACAGGGCCCGACAGGGCCCAGTAGAGCCCGAAAGAGCCCGACAGAGCCCAGGAGAGCCCGGTAGAGCCCGACAGGGCCCGACAGGGCCCGACAGGGCCCATTAGAGCCCGACACAGCCCGACAGAGCCTGACAGAGCCCGACAGGGCCCGACAGGGCCCGACAGAGTCCGACAGAGCCCGACAGGGCCCAGTAGAGCCCGACAGAGCCCGACAGAGCCCGACAGGGCCCGACAGGGCCCGACAGGGCCCGACAGAGCCTGACAGGGCCCAGTAGAGCCCGATAGAGCCCGACAGAGCCCGACAGGGCCCGACAGGGCCCGACAGAGCCCGACAGAGCCCGACAGGGCCCGACAGGGCCCGACAGAGCCCGACAGGGCCCGATAGAGCCCGACAGGGCCCGACAGAGCCCGACAGAGCCCGACAGGGCACGACAGAGCCCGACAGAGCCCGACAGGGCCCGACAGAGCCCGACAGAGCCCGACAGAGCCCGACAGGGCCCAGTAGAGCCCGACAGAGCCCAGTAGAGCCCAGTAGAGCCCGACAGAGCCCGACAGGGCCCGACAGAGCCCGACAGGGCCCGACAGAGCCCGACAGAGCCCGACAGGGCCCCAGAGAGCCCGAAAGAGCCCGACAGGGCCCAGTAGAGCCCGACTGGGCCCGACAGAGCCCGACAGAGCCCGACAGGGCCCAGTAGAGCCCGACAGGGCCCGACAGAGCCCGACAGAGCCCGACAGGGCCCGACAGAGCCCGACAGAGCCCGACAGGGCCCGACAGGGCCCGACAGAGCCCGACAGAGCCCGACAGAGCCCGACAGGGCCCCAGAGAGCCCGAAAGAGCCCGACAGGGCCCAGTAGAGCCCGACAGAGCCCGACAGAGCCCGACAGAGCCCAGTAGAGCCCGACAGAGCCCGACAGAGCCCGACAGAGCCCGACAGGGCCCGACAGGGCCCGACAGAGCCCGACACAGCCCGACAGAGCCCGACAGGGCCCAGGAGAGCCCGACAGAGCCCGACAGAGCCCGACAGAGCCCAGTAGAGCCCGACAGAGCCCGACAGAGCCCGACAGGGCCCGACAGGGCCCGACAGAGCCCGACAGAGCCCGACAGGGCCCGACAGAGCCCAGTAGAGCCCGACAGAGCCCGACAGAGCCCGACAGAGCCCGACAGGGCCCGACAGGGCCCGACAGGGCCCAGTAGAGCCCGACAGAGCCCGACAGAGCCCGACAGAGCCCGACAGGGCCCGACAGAGCCCGACAGGGCCCGACAGGGCCCGACAGGGCCCGACAGAGCCCAGTAGAGCCCGACAGAGCCCGACAGAGCCCGACAGAGCCCGACAGGGCCCGACAGGGCCCGACAGGGCCCAGTAGAGCCCGACAGAGCCCGACAGAGCCCGACAGAGCCCGACAGGGCCCGACAGGGCCCGACAGAGCCCGACAGGGCCCGACAGGGCCCGACAGAGCCCGACAGGGCCCGACAGGGTACGACAGAGCCCGACAGGGCCCGACAGGGCCCAGTAGAGCCCGACAGAGCCCGACAGAGCCCGACAGAGCCCGACAGGGCCCGACAGGGCCCAGTAGAGCCCGACAGAGCCCGACAGAGCCCGACAGAGCCCAGTAGAGCCCAGTAGAGCCCGACAGAGCCCGACACAGCCCGACACAGCCCGACAGAGCCCGACAGGGCCCGACAGAGCCCGACAGGGCCCGACAGAGCCCGACAGAGCCCGACAGGGCCCGACAGAGCCCGACAGAGACCGACAGGGCCCAGTAGAGCCCGACAGAGCCCGACAGGGCCCGACAGAGCCCGACAGAGCCCGACAGAACCCGACAGGGCCCAGTAGAGCCCGACAGAGCCCGACAGGGCCCGACAGAGCCCGACAGAGCCCGACAGAGCCCGACAGCGCCCGACAGGGCCCAGTAGAGCCCGACAGAGCCCGACAGAGCCCGACAGGGCCCGACAGAGCCCGACAGAGCCCGACAGGGCCCGACAGGGCCCAGTAGAGCCCGACAGAGCCCAACAGGGTCCGACAGAGCCCGACAGAGCCCGACAGAGCCCGACAGGGCCCAGTAGAGCCCGACAGAGCCCGACAGAGCCCGACAGAGCCCGACAGGGCCCGACAGAGCCCGACAGAGCCCGACAGGGCCCGACAGAGCCCGACAGAGCCCGACAGGGCCCAGTAGAGCCCGACAGAGCCCGACAGAGCCCGACAGAGCCCGACAGAGCCCAGTAGAGCCCGACAGGGCCCGACAGAGCCCGACAGGGGCCGACAGGGCCCGACAGAGCCCGACAGAGCCCGACAGGGCCCAGTAGAGCCCGACAGAGCCCGATAGAGCCCGACAGGGCCCGACAGGGCCCAGTAGAGCCCGACAGAGCCCGACAGAGCCCAGTAGAGCCCAGTAGAGCCCGACAGAGCCCGACAGAGCCCGACAGAGCCCGACAGAGCCCGACAGGGCCCGACAGAGCCCGACAGAGCCCGACAGGGCCCGACAGGGCCCGACAGGGCCCAGTAGAGCCCGAAAGAGCCCGACAGAGCCCAGTAGAGCCCAGTAGAGCCCGACAGGGCCCGACAGGGCCCGACAGGGCCCATTAGAGCCCGACAGAGCCCGACAGAGCCTGACAGAGCCCGACAGGGCCCGACAGGGCCCGACAGAGTCCGACAGAGCCCGACAGGGCCCAGTAGAGCCCGACAGAGCCCGACAGAGCCCGACAGGGCCCGACAGGGCCCGACAGGGCCCGACAGAGCCCGACAGGGCCCAGTAGAGCCCGATAGAGCCCGACAGAGCCCGACAGAGCCCGACAGGGCCCGACAGAGCCCGACAGAGCCCGACAGGGCCCGACAGGGCCCGACAGAGCCCGACAGGGCCCGATAGAGCCCGACAGGGCCCGACAGAGCCCGACAGAGCCCGACAGGGCACGACAGAGCCCGACAGAGCCCGACAGGGCCCAGTAGAGCCCGACAGAGCCCGACAGGGCCCAGTAGAGCCCGACAGAGCCCAGTAGAGCCCGTAGAGCCCGACAGAGCCCGACAGAGCCCGACAGAGCCCGACAGGGCCCGACAGGGCCCGACAGGGCCCAGTAGAGCCCGACAGAGCCCGACAGGGCCCGAGAGAGCCCGACAGAGCCCGACAGGGCCCGACAGAGCCCGACAGAGCCCGACAGGGCCCAGTAGAGCCCGACAGGGCCCGACAGAGCCCGACAGAGCCCGACAGGGCCCGACAGAGCCCGACAGAGCCCGACAGGGCCCGACAGGGCCCGACAGAGCCGACAGAGCCCGACAGGGCCCACAGAGCCCGACAGAGCCCGACAGGGCCCAGTAGAGCCCGACAGGGCC
>NW_027017637.1:0-45720 GCF_036013445.1 Caloenas nicobarica
CGACAGAGCCCGACAGAGCCCGACAGAGCCCAACAGGGCCCGACAGAGCCCGACAGAGCCCGACAGAGCCCGACAGGGCCCGACAGAGCCCGACAGGGCCCGACAGGGCCCAGTAGAGCCCGACAGAGCCCGACAGAGCCCGACAGAGCCCAGTAGAGCCCGACAGAGCCCGACAGAGCCCGACAGAGCCCGACAGAGCCCAGTAGAGTCCGACAGAGCCCGACAGGGCCTGACAGGGCCCGACAGGGCCCAGTAGAGCCCGACAGAGCCCGACAGGGCCCAGTAGAGGCCAGTAGAGCCCGACAGAGCCCGACAGAGCCCGACAGAGCCCGACAGGGCCCGACAGAGCCCGACAGAGCCCGACAGAGCCCGACAGGGCCCGACAGAGCCCGACAGGGCCCGACAGGGCACGACAGGGCCCAGTAGAGCCCGACAGAGCCCGACAGAGCCCAGTAGAGCCCAGTAGAGCCCGACAGGGCCCGAGAGGGCCCGACAGGGCCCAGTAGAGCCCGACAGAGCCCGACAGGGCCCGACACAGCCCGACAGAGCCCGACAGAGCCCGACAGGGCCCAGTAGAGCCCGACAGAGCCCGACAGAGCCCGACAGAGCCCGACAGGGCCCGACAGAGCCCGACAGAGCCCGACAGAGCCCGACAGGGCCCGACAGGGCCCGACAGGGCCCAGTAGAGCCCGAAAGAGCCCGACAGAACCCGACAGAACCCGACAGGGCCCAGTAGAGCCCGACAGAGCCCGACAGAGCCCGACAGAGCCCGACAGGGCCCGACAGAGCCCGACAGGGCCCGACAGAGCCCGACAGGGCCCGACAGAGCCTGACAGAGCCCGACAGGGCCCGACAGAGCCCTACAGAGCCCGACAGGGCCCAGTAGAGCCCGACAGAGCCCGACAGAGCCCGACAGAGCCCGACAGGGCCCAGTAGAGCCCGACAGAGCCCGACAGAGCCCGACAGAGCCCGACAGAGCCCGACAGAGCCCGACAGAGCCCGACAGAGTCCAACAGGGCCCAGTAGAGCCCGACAGAGCCCGACAGAGCCCGACAGATCCCGACAGGCCCGACAGAGCCCGACAGAGCCCGACAGAGCCCGACAGGGCCCAGTAGAGCCCGACAGAGCCCGAGAGGGCCCGACAGAGCCCGACAGAGCCCGAGAGGGCCCGACAGAGCCCGACAGAGCCCGACAGATCCCGACAGGGCCCGACACGCCCGACAGGGCCCAGTAGAGCCCGACAGAGCCCGACAGAGCCCGACAGAACCCGACAGGGCCCAGTAGAGCCCGACAGAGCCCGACAGAGCCCGACAGGGCCCGACAGAGCCCGACAGAGCCCGACAGAGCCCGACAGCGCCCGACAGGGCCCAGTAGAGCCCGACAGGGCCCGACAGAGCCCGACAGAGCCCGACAGGTCCTGACAGAGCCCGACAGAGCCCGACAGGGCCCGACAGGGCCCAGTAGAGCCCGACAGAGCCCGACAGGGCCCAGTAGAGCCCAGTAGAACCCGACAGAGCCCGACAGAGCCCGACAGGGCCCGACAGAGCCCGACAGAGCCCGACATGGCCCGACAGGGCCCGACAGGGCCCGACAGGGCCCAGTAGAGCCCGACAGAGCCCGACAGAGCCCAGTAGAGCCCAGTAGAGCCCGACAGGGCCCGACAGGGCCCGACAGGGCCCAGTAGAGCCCGACAGAGCCCGACAGGGCCCGACAGAGCCTGACAGAGCCCGACAGAGCCCGACAGGGTCCAGTAGAGCCTGACAGAGCCCGACAGAGCCCGACAGGGCCCGACAGAGCCCGACAGAGCCCGACAGGGCCCGACAGAGCCCGACAGAGCCCGACAGAGCCCAGTAGAGCCCGACAGAGCCCGACAGAGCCCGACAGAGCCCGACAGAGCCCGACAGGGCCCAGTAGAGCCCAGTAGAGCCCGACAGAGCCCAGTAGAGCCCGACAGAGCCCGACAGAGCCCGACAGAGCCCGACAGGGCCTGACAGGGCCCGACAGGGCCCGACAGAGCCCGACAGAGCCCGACAGGGCCCGACAGAGCCCGACAGGGCCTGACAGGGCCCGACAGAGCCCGACAGAGCCCGACAGAGCCCGACAGGGCCCAGTAGAGCCCGACAGAGCCCGACAGAGCCCGACAGAGCCCGACAGAGCCCGACAGGGCCCGACAGGGCCCGAAAGAGCCCGACAGGGCCCGACAGAGCCCGACAGGGCCCAGTAGAGCCCGACAGAGCCCGACAGAGCCCGACAGGGCCCGACAGGGCCCGACAGGGCCCCACAGAGCCCAGTAGAGCCCGACAGAGCCCGACAGAGCCCGACAGAGCCTGACAGGGCCCAGTAGAGCCCGACAGGGCCCGACAGAGCCCGACAGGGCCCGACAGAGCCCGACAGAGCCCGACAGAGCCCGACAGGGCCCAGTAGAGCCCGACAGAGCCCGACAGAACCCGTCAGAGCCCGACAGAGCCCGACAGGGCCCGACAGGGCCCGACAGGGCCCAGTAGAGCCCGACAGAGCCCGACAGAGCCCGACAGAGCCCGACAGAGCCCAATAGAGCCCGACAGAGCCCGACAGAGCCCGACAGAGCCCAGTAGAGTCCGACAGAGCCCGACAGAGCCCGAGAGGGCCTGACAGAGCCCGACAGAGCCCGACAGAGCCCGACAGGGCCCGACAGGGCCCGACAGAGCCCGACAGAGCCCGACAGGGCCCGACAGGGCCCGACAGAGCCCAGTAGAGCCCGACAGAGCCCGACAGAACCCGACAGGGCCCAGTAGAGCCCGACAGAGCCCGACAGAGCCCGACAGAGCCCGACAGGGCCCGACAGAGCCCGACAGAGCCCGACAGAGCCCGTCAGGGCCCAGTAGAGCCCGACAGAGCCCGACAGAGCCCGACAGGGCCCGACAGGGCCCAGTAGAGCCCGACAGAGCCCGACAGGGCCCGACAGGGCCCGACAGAGCCCGACAGGGCCCGACAGAGCCCGACAGAGCCTGACAGGGCCCGACAGGGCCCGACAGAGCCCGACAGAGCCCGACAGGGCCCGACAGGGCCCGACAGGGCCCGACAGAGCCCGACAGAGCCCGACAGAGCCCGACAGGGCCCGACAGAGCCCGACAGAGCCCAGTAGAGCCCGACAGAGCCCGACAGAGCCCGACAGGGCCCGACAGGGCCCGACAGAGCCCAGTAGAGCCCGACAGAGCCCGACAGAACCCGACAGGGCCCAGTAGAGCCCGACAGAGCCCGACAGAGCCCGACAGAGCCCGACAGAGCCCGACAGAGCCCGACAGAGCCCAGTAGAGCCCGACAGAGCCCGACAGAGCCCGACAGAGCCCAGTAGAGTCCGACAGAGCCCGACAGGGCCTGACAGGGCCCGACAGGGCCCAGTAGAGCCCGACAGAGCCCGACAGGGCCCAGTAGAGGCCAGTAGAGCCCGACAGAGCCCGACAGAGCCCGACAGAGCCCGACAGGGCCCGACAGAGCCCGACAGAGCCCGACAGGGCCCGACAGGGCCCGACAGAGCCCGACAGGGCCCGACAGGGCCCGACAGGGCACGACAGGGCCCAGTAGAGCCCGACAGAGCCCGACAGAGCCCAGTAGAGCCCAGTAGAGCCCGACAGGGCCCGAGAGGGCCCGACAGGGCCCAGTAGAGCCCGACAGAGCCCGACAGGGCCCGACAGAGCCCGACAGAGCCCGACAGGGCCCGACAGAGCCCGACAGAGCCCGACAGGGCCCGACAGGGCCCGACAGAGCCCGACAGGGCCCGACAGGGCCCAGTAGAGCCCGAAAGAGCCCGACAGAGCCCGACAGAACCCGACAGGGCCCAGTAGAGCCCGACAGAGCCCGACAGAGCCCGACAGAGCCCGACAGGGCCCGACAGGGCCCGACAGGGCCCGACAGTGCCCGACAGCGCCCGACAGGGCCTAGTAGAGCCCGACAGAGCCCGACAGGGCCCGACAGAGCCCGACAGAGCCCGACAGGGCCCAGTAGAGCCCGACAGAGCCCGACAGAGCCCGACAGAGCCCGACAGGGCCCAGTAGAGCCCGACAGAGCCCGACAGAGCCCGACAGGGCCCGACAGGGCCCGACAGGGCCCGACAGAGCCTGACAGAGCCCGACAGGGCCCGACAGGGCCCGACAGAGCCCGACAGGGCCCAGTAGAGCCCGACAGAGCCCGACAGAGCCCAGTAGAGCCCGACAGAGCCCGACAGAGCCCCACAGAGCCCGACAGGGCCCGACAGATTCCGACAGAGCCCGACAGGGCCCGACAGGGCCCGACAGGGCCCAGTAGAGCCCGACAGAGCCCGACAGGGCCCGACAGAGCCCGACAGAGCCCGACAGGGCCCGACAGGGCCCGACAGAGCCCGACAGGGCCCGACAGAGCCCGACAGGGCCCGACAGGGCACGACAGAGCCCGACAGAGCCCGACAGGGCCCGACAGAGCCTGACAGAACCCGACAGAACCCGACAGAGCCCAGTAGAGCCCAGTAGAGCCCGACAGAGCCCGACAGAGCCCGACAGAGCCCGACAGGGCCCGACAGGGCCCAGTAGAGCCCAGTAGAGCCCGACAGAGCCCAGTAGAGCCAGTAGAGCCCAACAGAGCCCGACAGAGCCCGACAGGGCCCGACAGGGCCCGACAGGGCCCAGTAGAGCCCGACAGAGCCCTACAGAGCCCGACAGAGCCCGACAGAGCCCAGTAGAGCCCGACAGAGCCCGACAGAGTCCGACAGGGCCCGACAGAGCCCGACAGGGCCCGACAGGGCCCAGTAGAGCCCGACAGAGCCCGACAGAGCCCGACAGAGCCCAATAGAGCCCGACAGAGCCCGACAGAGCCCGACAGGGCCCGACAGGGCCCGACAGAGCCCGACAGAGCCCGACAGGGCCCAGTAGAGCCCGACAGAGCCCGACAGAGCCCAGTAGAGCCCAGTAGAGCCCGACAGAGCCCGACAGAGCCCGACAGAGCCCGACAGGGCCCGACAGGGCCCAGTAGAGCCCGACAGAGCCCGACAGAGCCCGACAGAGCCCGACAGGGCCCGACAGGGCCCAGTAGAGCCCGACAGAGCCCGACAGAGCCCGACAGAGCCCGACAGGGCCCGACAGGGCCCGACAGGGCGCAGTAGAGCCCGACAGAGCCCGACAGAGCCCAGTAGAGCCCGACAGAGCCCGACAGAGCCCGACACGGCCCGACAGAGCCCGACAGAGCCCGACAGGGCCCGACAGAGCCCGACAGAGCCCAGTAGAGCCCGACAGAGCCCGTCAGGGCCCGACAGGGCCCGACAGGGCCCAGTAGAGCCCGACAGAGCCCGACAGAGCCCAGTAGAGCCCAGTAGAGCCCGACAGAGCCCGACAGAGCCCGACAGGGCCCGACAGGGCCCAGTAGAGCCCGACAGAGCCCGACAGAGCCTGACAGAGCCCGACAGAGCCCGACAGGGCCCGACAGAGCCCGACAGAGCCCGACAGAGCCCGACAGCGCCCGACAGGGCCCAGTAGAGCCCGACAGGGCCCGACAGAGCCCGACAGGTCCTGACAGAGCCCGACAGAGCCCAACAGGGCCCGACAGGGCCCGACAGGGCCCAGTAGAGCCCGACAGAGCCCGACAGGGCCCAGTAGAGCCCAGTAGAGCCCGACAGAGCCCGACAGAGCCCGACAGGGCCCGACAGAGCCTGACAGAGCCTGACATGGCCCGACAGGGCCCGACAGGGCCCAGTAGAGCCCGACAGAGCCCGACAGAGCCCAGTAGAGCCCAGTAGAGCCCGACAGGGCCCGACAGGGCCCGACAGGGCCCAGTAGAGCCCGACAGAGCCCGACAGGGCCCGACAGAGCCCGACAGAGCCCGACAGAGCCCGACAGAGCCCGACAGGGCCCAGTAGAGCCCGACAGAGCCCGACAGAGCCCGACAGGGCCCGACAGGGCCCGACAGAGCCCGACAGAGCCCGACAGAGCCCGACAGAGCCCAGTAGAGCCCGACAGAGCCCGACAGAGCCCGACAGAGCCCGACAGAGCCCGACAGAGCCCGACAGGGCCCAGTAGAGCCCAGTAGAGCCCGACAGAGCCCAGTAGAGCCCGACAGAGCCCGACAGAGCCCGACAGAGCCCGACAGGGCCCGACAGAGCCCGACAGAGCCCGACAGAGCCCGACAGGGCCCGACAGAGCCCGACAGGGCCCAGTAGAGCCCGACAGAGCCCGACAGGGCCTGACAGGGCCCGACAGAGCCCGACAGAGCCCGACAGAGCCCGACAGGGCCCAGTAGAGCCCGACAGAGCCCGACAGAGCCCGACAGAGCCCGACAGAGCCCAGTAGAGCCCGACAGAGCCCGACAGAGCCCGACAGAGCCCGACAGGGCCCGACAGAGCCCGAAAGAGCCCGACAGGGCCCGACAGAGCCCGACAGAGCCCGACAGGGCCCAGTAGAGCCCGACAGAGCCCGACAGAGCGCGACAGGGCCCGACAGGGCCCGACAGGGCCCGACAGAGCCCAGTAGAGCCCGACAGAGCCCGACAGAGCCCGACAGAGCCCGACAGGGCCCAGTAGAGCCCGACAGGGCCCGACAGAGCCCGACAGAGCCCGACAGGGCCCGACAGAGCCCGACAGAGCCCGACAGGGCCCGACAGGGCCCAGTAGAGCCCGACAGAGCCCGACAGAACCCGACAGAGCCCGACAGAGCCCGACAGGGCCCGACAGGGCCCAGTAGAGCCCGACAGAGCCCGACAGAGCCCGACAGAGCCCGACAGAGCCCGACAGAGCCCAGTAGAGCCCGACAGAGCCCGACAGAGCCCGACAGAGCCCAGTAGAGTCCGACAGAGCCCGACAGAGCCCGAGAGGGCCCGACAGAGCCCGACAGAGCCCGACAGAGCCCGACAGGGCCCGACAGAGCCCGACAGAGCCCGACAGAGCCCGACAGAGCCCGACAGAGCCCGACAGGGCCCAGTAGAGCCCAACAGAGCCCGACAGAGCCCGACAGGGCCCGACAGGGCCCAGTAGAGCCCGACAGAGCCCGACAGAGCCCGACAGGGCCCGACAGGGCCCGACAGAGCCCGACAGAGCCCGACAGAGCCCGACAGAGCCTGACAGAGCCCGACAGGGCCCGACAGAGCCCGACAGAGCCCGACAGAGCCCAACAGGGCCCGACAGAGCCCGACAGAGCCCGACAGAGCCCAACAGGGCCCGACAGAGCCCGACAGAGCCCGACAGAGCCCGACAGGGCCCGACAGAGCCCGACAGGGCCCGACAGGGCCCAGTAGAGCCCGACAGAGCCCGACAGAGCCCGACAGAGCCCAGTAGAGCCCGACAGAGCCCGACAGAGCCCGACAGAGCCCGACAGAGCCCAGTAGAGTCCGACAGAGCCCGACAGGGCCTGACAGGGCCCGACAGGGCCCAGTAGAGCCCGACAGAGCCCGACAGGGCCCAGTAGAGGCCAGTAGAGCCCGACAGAGCCCGACAGAGCCCGACAGAGCCCGACAGGGCCCGACAGAGCCCGACAGAGCCCGACAGAGCCCGACAGGGCCCGACAGAGCCCGACAGGGCCCGACAGGGCACGACAGGGCCCAGTAGAGCCCGACAGAGCCCGACAGAGCCCAGTAGAGCCCAGTAGAGCCCGACAGGGCCCGAGAGGGCCCGACAGGGCCCAGTAGAGCCCGACAGAGCCCGACAGGGCCCGACACAGCCCGACAGAGCCCGACAGAGCCCGACAGGGCCCAGTAGAGCCCGACAGAGCCCGACAGAGCCCGACAGAGCCCGACAGGGCCCGACAGAGCCCGACAGAGCCCGACAGAGCCCGACAGGGCCCGACAGGGCCCGACAGGGCCCAGTAGAGCCCGAAAGAGCCCGACAGAACCCGACAGAACCCGACAGGGCCCAGTAGAGCCCGACAGAGCCCGACAGAGCCCGACAGAGCCCGACAGGGCCCGACAGAGCCCGACAGGGCCCGACAGAGCCCGACAGGGCCCGACAGAGCCTGACAGAGCCCGACAGGGCCCGACAGAGCCCTACAGAGCCCGACAGGGCCCAGTAGAGCCCGACAGAGCCCGACAGAGCCCGACAGAGCCCGACAGGGCCCAGTAGAGCCCGACAGAGCCCGACAGAGCCCGACAGAGCCCGACAGGGCCCGACAGGGCCCGACAGGGCCCGACAGAGCCTGACAGAGCCCGACAGGGCCCGACAGAGCCCGACAGAGCCCGACAGGGCCCAGTAGAGCCCGACAGAGCCCGACAGAGCCCAGTAGAGCCCGACAGAGCCCGACAGAGCCCGACAGAGCCCGACAGGGCCCGACAGAGTCCGACAGAGCCCGACAGGGCCCGACAGGGCCCGGCAGGGCCCAGTAGAGCCCGACAGAGCCCGACAGGGCCCGACAGAGCCCGACAGAGCCCGACAGGGCCCGACAGGGCCCGACAGAGCCCGACAGGGCCCGACAGAGCCCGACAGAGCCCGACAGCGCCCGACAGGGCCCAGTAGAGCCCGACAGGGCCCGACAGAGCCCGACAGAGCCCGACAGGTCCTGACAGAGCCCGACAGAGCCCGACAGGGCCCGACAGGGCCCAGTAGAGCCCGACAGAGCCCGACAGGGCCCAGTAGAGCCCAGTAGAACCCGACAGAGCCCGACAGAGCCCGACAGGGCCCGACAGAGCCCGACAGAGCCCGACATGGCCCGACAGGGCCCGACAGGGCCCGACAGGGCCCAGTAGAGCCCGACAGAGCCCGACAGAGCCCAGTAGAGCCCAGTAGAGCCCGACAGGGCCCGACAGGGCCCGACAGGGCCCAGTAGAGCCCGACAGAGCCCGACAGGGCCCGACAGAGCCTGACAGAGCCCGACAGAGCCCGACAGGGTCCAGTAGAGCCTGACAGAGCCCGACAGAGCCCGACAGGGCCCGACAGAGCCCGACAGAGCCCGACAGGGCCCGACAGAGCCCGACAGAGCCCGACAGAGCCCAGTAGAGCCCGACAGAGCCCGACAGAGCCCGACAGAGCCCGACAGAGCCCGACAGGGCCCAGTAGAGCCCAGTAGAGCCCGACAGAGCCCAGTAGAGCCCGACAGAGCCCGACAGAGCCCGACAGAGCCCGACAGGGCCTGACAGGGCCCGACAGGGCCCGACAGAGCCCGACAGAGCCCGACAGGGCCCGACAGAGCCCGACAGGGCCTGACAGGGCCCGACAGAGCCCGACAGAGCCCGACAGAGCCCGACAGGGCCCAGTAGAGCCCGACAGAGCCCGACAGAGCCCGACAGAGCCCGACAGAGCCCGACAGGGCCCGACAGGGCCCGAAAGAGCCCGACAGGGCCCGACAGAGCCCGACAGGGCCCAGTAGAGCCCGACAGAGCCCGACAGAGCCCGACAGGGCCCGACAGGGCCCGACAGGGCCCCACAGAGCCCAGTAGAGCCCGACAGAGCCCGACAGAGCCCGACAGAGCCTGACAGGGCCCAGTAGAGCCCGACAGGGCCCGACAGAGCCCGACAGGGCCCGACAGAGCCCGACAGAGCCCGACAGAGCCCGACAGGGCCCAGTAGAGCCCGACAGAGCCCGACAGAACCCGTCAGAGCCCGACAGAGCCCGACAGGGCCCGACAGGGCCCGACAGGGCCCAGTAGAGCCCGACAGAGCCCGACAGAGCCCGACAGAGCCCGACAGAGCCCAATAGAGCCCGACAGAGCCCGACAGAGCCCGACAGAGCCCAGTAGAGTCCGACAGAGCCCGACAGAGCCCGAGAGGGCCCGACAGAGCCCGACAGAGCCCGACAGAGCCCGACAGGGCCCGACAGGGCCCGACAGAGCCCGACAGAGCCCGACAGGGCCCGACAGGGCCCGACAGAGCCC
Organism: Caloenas nicobarica; assembly: GCF_036013445.1. Lineage (NCBI taxonomy): Eukaryota > Metazoa > Chordata > Aves > Columbiformes > Columbidae > Caloenas > Caloenas nicobarica. The sequence goes on from NW_027017637.1 coordinate 9,799, forward strand.
AGTAGAGCCCGACAGAGCCCGACAGAACCCGACAGGGCCCAGTAGAGCCCGACAGAGCCCGACAGAGCCCGACAGAGCCCGACAGGGCCCGACAGAGCCCGACAGAGCCCGACAGAGCCCGACAGGGCCCAGTAGAGCCCGACAGAGCCCGACAGAGCCCGACAGGGCCCGACAGGGCCCAGTAGAGCCCGACAGAGCCCGACAGGGCCCGACAGGGCCCGACAGAGCCCGACAGGGCCCGACAGAGCCCGACAGAGCCTGACAGGGCCCGACAGGGCCCGACAGAGCCCGACAGAGCCCGACAGAGCCCGACAGGGCCCGACAGGGCCCGACAGAGCCCGACAGGGCCCGACAGAGCCCGACAGAGCCCGACAGAGCCCGACAGAGCCCGACAGGGCCCGACAGAGCCCGACAGAGCCCAGTAGAGCCCGACAGAGCCCGACAGAGCCCGACAGGGCCCGACAGGGCCCGACAGAGCCCAGTAGAGCCCGACAGAGCCCGACAGAACCCGACAGGGCCCAGTAGAGCCCGACAGAGCCCGACAGAGCCCGACAGAGCCCGACAGAGCCCGACAGAGCCCGACAGAGCCCAGTAGAGCCCGACAGAGCCCGACAGAGCCCGACAGAGCCCAGTAGAGTCCGACAGAGCCCGACAGGGCCTGACAGGGCCCGACAGGGCCCAGTAGAGCCCGACAGAGCCCGACAGGGCCCAGTAGAGGCCAGTAGAGCCCGACAGAGCCCGACAGAGCCCGACAGAGCCCGACAGGGCCCGACAGAGCCCGACAGAGCCCGACAGGGCCCGACAGGGCCCGACAGAGCCCGACAGGGCCCGACAGGGCCCGACAGGGCACGACAGGGCCCAGTAGAGCCCGACAGAGCCCGACAGAGCCCAGTAGAGCCCAGTAGAGCCCGACAGGGCCCGAGAGGGCCCGACAGGGCCCAGTAGAGCCCGACAGAGCCCGACAGGGCCCGACAGAGCCCGACAGAGCCCGACAGGGCCCGACAGAGCCCGACAGAGCCCGACAGAGCCCGACAGGGCCCGACAGGGCCCGACAGAGCCCGACAGGGCCCGACAGGGCCCAGTAGAGCCCGAAAGAGCCCGACAGAGCCCGACAGAACCCGACAGGGCCCAGTAGAGCCCGACAGAGCCCGACAGAGCCCGACAGAGCCCGACAGGGCCCGACAGGGCCCGACAGGGCCCGACAGTGCCCGACAGCGCCCGACAGGGCCTAGTAGAGCCCGACAGAGCCCGACAGGGCCCGACAGAGCCCGACAGAGCCCGACAGGGCCCAGTAGAGCCCGACAGAGCCCGACAGAGCCCGACAGAGCCCGACAGGGCCCAGTAGAGCCCGACAGAGCCCGACAGAGCCCGACAGGGCCCGACAGGGCCCGACAGGGCCCGACAGAGCCTGACAGAGCCCGACAGGGCCCGACAGGGCCCGACAGAGCCCGACAGGGCCCAGTAGAGCCCGACAGAGCCCGACAGAGCCCAGTAGAGCCCGACAGAGCCCGACAGAGCCCCACAGAGCCCGACAGGGCCCGACAGATTCCGACAGAGCCCGACAGGGCCCGACAGGGCCCGACAGGGCCCAGTAGAGCCCGACAGAGCCCGACAGGGCCCGACAGAGCCCGACAGAGCCCGACAGGGCCCGACAGGGCCCGACAGAGCCCGACAGGGCCCGACAGAGCCCGACAGGGCCCGACAGGGCACGACAGAGCCCGACAGAGCCCGACAGGGCCCGACAGAGCCTGACAGAACCCGACAGAGCCCAGTAGAGCCCAGTAGAGCCCGACAGAGCCCGACAGAGCCCGACAGAGCCCGACAGGGCCCGACAGGGCCCAGTAGAGCCCAGTAGAGCCCGACAGAGCCCAGTAGAGCCAGTAGAGCCCAACAGAGCCCGACAGAGCCCGACAGGGCCCGACAGGGCCCGACAGGGCCCAGTAGAGCCCGACAGAGCCCTACAGAGCCCGACAGAGCCCGACAGAGCCCAGTAGAGCCCGACAGAGCCCGACAGAGTCCGACAGGGCCCGACAGAGCCCGACAGGGCCCGACAGGGCCCAGTAGAGCCCGACAGAGCCCGACAGAGCCCGACAGAGCCCAATAGAGCCCGACAGAGCCCGACAGAGCCCGACAGGGCCCGACAGGGCCCGACAGAGCCCGACAGAGCCCGACAGGGCCCAGTAGAGCCCGACAGAGCCCGACAGAGCCCAGTAGAGCCCAGTAGAGCCCGACAGAGCCCGACAGAGCCCGACAGAGCCCGACAGGGCCCGACAGGGCCCAGTAGAGCCCGACAGAGCCCGACAGAGCCCGACAGAGCCCGACAGGGCCCGACAGGGCCCAGTAGAGCCCGACAGAGCCCGACAGAGCCCGACAGAGCCCGACAGGGCCCGACAGGGCCCGACAGGGCGCAGTAGAGCCCGACAGAGCCCGACAGAGCCCAGTAGAGCCCGACAGAGCCCGACAGAGCCCGACACGGCCCGACAGAGCCCGACAGAGCCCGACAGGGCCCGACAGAGCCCGACAGAGCCCAGTAGAGCCCGACAGAGCCCGTCAGGGCCCGACAGGGCCCGACAGGGCCCAGTAGAGCCCGACAGAGCCCGACAGAGCCCAGTAGAGCCCAGTAGAGCCCGACAGAGCCCGACAGAGCCCGACAGGGCCCGACAGGGCCCAGTAGAGCCCGACAGAGCCCGACAGAGCCTGACAGAGCCCGACAGAGCCCGACAGGGCCCGACAGAGCCCGACAGAGCCCGACAGAGCCCGACAGCGCCCGACAGGGCCCAGTAGAGCCCGACAGGGCCCGACAGAGCCCGACAGGTCCTGACAGAGCCCGACAGAGCCCAACAGGGCCCGACAGGGCCCGACAGGGCCCAGTAGAGCCCGACAGAGCCCGACAGGGCCCAGTAGAGCCCAGTAGAGCCCGACAGAGCCCGACAGAGCCCGACAGGGCCCGACAGAGCCTGACAGAGCCCGACATGGCCCGACAGGGCCCGACAGGGCCCAGTAGAGCCCGACAGAGCCCGACAGAGCCCAGTAGAGCCCAGTAGAGCCCGACAGGGCCCGACAGGGCCCGACAGGGCCCAGTAGAGCCCGACAGAGCCCGACAGGGCCCGACAGAGCCCGACAGAGCCCGACAGAGCCCGACAGGGCCCAGTAGAGCCCGACAGAGCCCGACAGAGCCCGACAGGGCCCGACAGGGCCCGACAGAGCCCGACAGAGCCCGACAGAGCCCGACAGAGCCCAGTAGAGCCCGACAGAGCCCGACAGAGCCCGACAGAGCCCGACAGAGCCCGACAGAGCCCGACAGGGCCCAGTAGAGCCCAGTAGAGCCCGACAGAGCCCAGTAGAGCCCGACAGAGCCCGACAGAGCCCGACAGAGCCCGACAGGGCCCGACAGAGCCCGACAGAGCCCGACAGAGCCCGACAGGGCCCGACAGAGCCCGACAGGGCCCAGTAGAGCCCGACAGAGCCCGACAGGGCCTGACAGGGCCCGACAGAGCCCGACAGAGCCCGACAGAGCCCGACAGGGCCCAGTAGAGCCCGACAGAGCCCGACAGAGCCCGACAGAGCCCGACAGAGCCCAGTAGAGCCCGACAGAGCCCGACAGAGCCCGACAGAGCCCGACAGGGCCCGACAGAGCCCGAAAGAGCCCGACAGGGCCCGACAGAGCCCGACAGAGCCCGACAGGGCCCAGTAGAGCCCGACAGAGCCCGACAGAGCGCGACAGGGCCCGACAGGGCCCGACAGGGCCCGACAGAGCCCAGTAGAGCCCGACAGAGCCCGACAGAGCCCGACAGAGCCCGACAGGGCCCAGTAGAGCCCGACAGGGCCCGACAGAGCCCGACAGAGCCCGACAGGGCCCGACAGAGCCCGACAGAGCCCGACAGGGCCCGACAGGGCCCAGTAGAGCCCGACAGAGCCCGACAGAACCCGACAGAGCCCGACAGAGCCCGACAGGGCCCGACAGGGCCCAGTAGAGCCCGACAGAGCCCGACAGAGCCCGACAGAGCCCGACAGAGCCCGACAGAGCCCAGTAGAGCCCGACAGAGCCCGACAGAGCCCGACAGAGCCCAGTAGAGTCCGACAGAGCCCGACAGAGCCCGAGAGGGCCCGACAGAGCCCGACAGAGCCCGACAGAGCCCGACAGGGCCCGACAGAGCCCGACAGAGCCCGACAGAGCCCGACAGAGCCCGACAGAGCCCGACAGGGCCCAGTAGAGCCCAACAGAGCCCGACAGAGCCCGACAGGGCCCGACAGGGCCCAGTAGAGCCCGACAGAGCCCGACAGAGCCCGACAGGGCCCGACAGGGCCCGACAGAGCCCGACAGAGCCCGACAGAGCCCGACAGAGCCTGACAGAGCCCGACAGGGCCCGACAGAGCCCGACAGAGCCCGACAGAGCCCAACAGGGCCCGACAGAGCCCGACAGAGCCCGACAGAGCCCAACAGGGCCCGACAGAGCCCGACAGAGCCCGACAGAGCCCGACAGGGCCCGACAGAGCCCGACAGGGCCCGACAGGGCCCAGTAGAGCCCGACAGAGCCCGACAGAGCCCGACAGAGCCCAGTAGAGCCCGACAGAGCCCGACAGAGCCCGACAGAGCCCGACAGAGCCCAGTAGAGTCCGACAGAGCCCGACAGGGCCTGACAGGGCCCGACAGGGCCCAGTAGAGCCCGACAGAGCCCGACAGGGCCCAGTAGAGGCCAGTAGAGCCCGACAGAGCCCGACAGAGCCCGACAGAGCCCGACAGGGCCCGACAGAGCCCGACAGAGCCCGACAGAGCCCGACAGGGCCCGACAGAGCCCGACAGGGCCCGACAGGGCACGACAGGGCCCAGTAGAGCCCGACAGAGCCCGACAGAGCCCAGTAGAGCCCAGTAGAGCCCGACAGGGCCCGAGAGGGCCCGACAGGGCCCAGTAGAGCCCGACAGAGCCCGACAGGGCCCGACACAGCCCGACAGAGCCCGACAGAGCCCGACAGGGCCCAGTAGAGCCCGACAGAGCCCGACAGAGCCCGACAGAGCCCGACAGGGCCCGACAGAGCCCGACAGAGCCCGACAGAGCCCGACAGGGCCCGACAGGGCCCGACAGGGCCCAGTAGAGCCCGAAAGAGCCCGACAGAACCCGACAGAACCCGACAGGGCCCAGTAGAGCCCGACAGAGCCCGACAGAGCCCGACAGAGCCCGACAGGGCCCGACAGAGCCCGACAGGGCCCGACAGAGCCCGACAGGGCCCGACAGAGCCTGACAGAGCCCGACAGGGCCCGACAGAGCCCGACAGAGCCCGACAGGGCCCAGTAGAGCCCGACAGAGCCCGACAGAGCCCGACAGAGCCCGACAGGGCCCAGTAGAGCCCGACAGAGCCCGACAGAGCCCGACAGAGCCCGACAGGGCCCGACAGGGCCCGACAGGGCCCGACAGAGCCTGACAGAGCCCGACAGGGCCCGACAGAGCCCGACAGAGCCCGACAGGGCCCAGTAGAGCCCGACAGAGCCCGACAGAGCCCAGTAGAGCCCGACAGAGCCCGACAGAGCCCGACAGAGCCCGACAGGGCCCGACAGAGTCCGACAGAGCCCGACAGGGCCCGACAGGGCCCGGCAGGGCCCAGTAGAGCCCGACAGAGCCCGACAGGGCCCGACAGAGCCCGACAGAGCCCGACAGGGCCCGACAGGGCCCGACAGAGCCCGACAGGGCCCGACAGGGCACGACAGAGCCCTACAGAGCCCGACAGGGCCCGACAGAGCCCGACAGAACCCGACAGAGCCCGACAGAGCCCAGTAGAGCCCAGTAGAGCCCGACAGAGCCCGACAGAGCCCGACAGAGCCCGACAGGGCCCGACAGGGCCCAGTAGAGCCCAGTAGAGCCCGACAGAGCCCAGTAGAGCCAGTAGAGCCCGACAGAGCCCGACAGAGCCCGACAGAGCCCGACAGGGCCCGACAGGGCCCGACAGGGCCCAGTAGAGCCCGACAGAGCCCTACAGAGCCCGACAGAGCCCGACAGAGCCCAGTAGAGCCCGACAGAGCCCGACAGAGTCCGACAGGGCCCGACAGAGCCCGACAGGGCCCGACAGGGCCCAGTAGAGCCCGACAGAGCCCGACAGAGCCCGACAGAGCCCGACAGAGCCCGACAGGGCCCGACAGGGCCCGACAGGGCCCGACAGAGCCCGACAGGGCCCAGTAGAGCCCGACAGAGCCCGACAGAGCCCAGTAGAGCCCGACAGAGCCCGACAGAGCCCGACAGGGCCCGACAGGGCCCGACAGAGCCCGACAGGGCCCGACAGGGCCCGACAGAGCCCAGTAGAGCCCGACAGAGCCCAACAGAGCCCGACAGAGCCCGACAGGGCCCGACAGGGCCCGACAGGGCCCAGTAGAGCCCGACAGAGCCCGACAGGGCCCGACAGAGCCCGACAGGGCCCGACAGAGCCCGACAGAGCCCGACAGGGCCCGACAGGGCCCGACAGAGCCCGACAGGGCCCGACAGGGCCCGACAGAGCCCAGTAGAGCCCGACAGAGCCCGACAGAGCCCAGTAGAGCCCAGTAGAGCCCGACAGGGCCCGAGAGGGCCCGACAGGGCCCAGTAGAGCCCGACAGAGCCCGACAGGGCCCGACAGAGCCCGACAGAGCCCGACAGAGCCCGACAGGGCCCAGTAGAGCCCGACAGGGCCCGACAGAGCCCGACAGAGCCCAACAGGGCCCGACAGAGCCCGACAGAGCCCGACAGGGCCCAGTAGAGCCCGACAGAGCCCGAGAGGGCCCGACAGAGCCCGACAGAGCCCGACAGAGCCCGACAGAGCCCGACAGGGCCCGACAGAGCCCGACAGGGCCCAGTAGAGCCCGAAAGAGCCCGACAGAGCCCGACAGAACCTGACAGGGCCCAGTAGAGCCCGACAGAGCCCGACAGAGCCCGACAGAGCCCGACAGGGCCCAGTAGAGCCCGAAAGAGCCCGACAGAGCCCGACAGCGCCCGACAGGGCCCAGTAGAGCCCGACAGAGCCCGACAGGGCCCGACAGAGCCCGACAGAGCCCGACAGGGCCCAGTAGAGCCCGACAGAGCCCGACAGAGCCCGACAGAGCCCGACAGGGCCCAGTAGAGCCCGACAGAGCCCGACAGAGCCCGACAGGGCCCGACAGGGCCCGACAGGGCCCGACAGAGCCCGACAGAGCCCGACAGATCCTGACAGAGCCCGACAGGGCCCGACAGAGCCCGACAGAGCCCGACAGGGCCCAGTAGAGCCCGACAGAGCCCGACAGAGCCCAGTAGAGCCCGACAGAGCCCGACAGAGCCCGACAGAGCCCGACAGAGCCCGACAGGGCCCGACAGGGCCCGACAGAACCCGACAGAGCCCGACAGAGCCCAGTAGAGCCCAGTAGAGCCCGACAGAGCCCGACAGAGCCCGACAGAGCCCGACAGGGCCCGACAGGGCCCAGTAGAGCCCAGTAGAGCCCGACAGAGCCCAGTAGAGCCAGTAGAGCCCGACAGAGCCCGACAGAGCCCGACAGAGCCCGACAGGGCCCGACAGGGCCCGACAGGGCCCAGTAGAGCCCGACAGAGCCCGACAGAGCCCGACAGAGCCCGACAGAGCCCAGTAGAGCCCGACAGAGCCCGACAGAGCCCGACAGGGCCCGACAGGGCCCGACAGGGCCCGACAGGGCCCGACAGAGTCCGACAGAGCCCGACAGAGCCCGACAGAGCCCCACAGAGCCCGACAGAGCCCGACAGGGCCCAGTAGAGCCCGACAGAGCCCGACAGAGCCCGACAGAGCCCGACAGAGCCCAGTAGAGCCCGACAGAGCCCGACAGAGCCTGACAGGGCCCGACAGGGCCCGACAGAGCCCGACAGAGCCCGACAGGGCCCAGTAGAGCCCGACAGAGCCCGACAGAGCCCAGTAGAGCCCGACAGAGCCCGACAGAGCCCGACAGGGCCCGACAGGGCCCGACAGGGCCCGACAGAGCCCAGTAGAGCCCGACAGAGCCCGACAGAGCCCGACAGAGCCCGACAGGGCCCGACAGGGCCCGACAGAGCCCGACAGGGCCCGACAGGGCCCAGTAGAGCCCGACAGAGCCCGACAGAGCCCGACAGAGCCCGACAGAGCCCGACAGGGCCCGACAGGGCCCAGTAGAGCCCGAAAGAGCCTGACAGAGCCCGACAGAACCCGACAGGGCCCAGTAGAGCCCGACAGAGCCCGACAGAGCCCGACAGAGCCCGACAGGGCCCGACAGAGCCCGACAGGGCCCGACAGAGCCCGACAGAGCCCGACAGGGCCCAGTAGAGCCCGACAGAGCCCGACAGAGCCCGACAGAGCCCGACAGGGCCCAGTAGAGCCCGACAGAGCCCGACAGAGCCCGACAGGGCCCGACAGGGCCCGACAGAGCCCGACAGAGCCTGACAGAGCCCGACAGGGCCCGACAGAGCCCGACAGAGCCCGACAGGGCCCAGTAGAGCCCGACAGAGCCCGACAGAGCCCGACAGGGCCCGACAGAGTCCGACAGAGCCCGACAGGGCCCGACAGGGCCCGACAGGGCCCAGTAGAGCCCGACAGAGCCCGACAGGGCCCGACAGAGCCCGACAGAGCCCGACAGGGCCCGACAGGGCCCGACAGGGCCCGACAGGGCCCGACAGGGCACGACAGAGCCCGACAGAGCCCGACAGGGCCCGACAGAGCCCGACAGAACACGACAGAGCCCGACAGAGCCCAGTAGAGCCCAGTAGAGCCCGACAGAGCCCGACAGAGCCCGACAGAGCCCGACAGGGCCCGACAGGGCCCAGTAGAGCCCAGTAGAGCCCGACAGAGCCCGACAGAGCCCGACAGAGCCCGACAGGGCCCGACAGAGCCCGACAGAGCCCGACAGAGCCCGACAGGGCCCGACAGAGCCCGACAGGGCCCGACAGGGCACGACAGGGCCCAGTAGAGCCCGACAGAGCCCGACAGAGCCCAGTAGAGCCCAGTAGAGCCCGACAGGGCCCGAGAGGGCCCGACAGGGCCCAGTAGAGCCCGACAGAGCCCGACAGGGCCCGACACAGCCCGACAGAGCCCGACAGAGCCCGACAGGGCCCAGTAGAGCCCGACAGAGCCCGACAGAGCCCGACAGAGCCCGACAGGGCCCGACAGAGCCCGACAGAGCCCGACAGAGCCCGACAGGGCCCGACAGGGCCCGACAGGGCCCAGTAGAGCCCGAAAGAGCCCGACAGAACCCGACAGAACCCGACAGGGCCCAGTAGAGCCCGACAGAGCCCGACAGAGCCCGACAGAGCCCGACAGGGCCCGACAGAGCCCGACAGGGCCCGACAGAGCCCGACAGGGCCCGACAGAGCCTGACAGAGCCCGACAGGGCCCGACAGAGCCCGACAGAGCCCGACAGGGCCCAGTAGAGCCCGACAGAGCCCGACAGAGCCCGACAGAGCCCGACAGGGCCCAGTAGAGCCCGACAGAGCCCGACAGAGCCCGACAGAGCCCGACAGGGCCCGACAGGGCCCGACAGGGCCCGACAGAGCCTGACAGAGCCCGACAGGGCCCGACAGAGCCCGACAGAGCCCGACAGGGCCCAGTAGAGCCCGACAGAGCCCGACAGAGCCCAGTAGAGCCCGACAGAGCCCGACAGAGCCCGACAGAGCCCGACAGGGCCCGACAGAGTCCGACAGAGCCCGACAGGGCCCGACAGGGCCCGGCAGGGCCCAGTAGAGCCCGACAGAGCCCGACAGGGCCCGACAGAGCCCGACAGAGCCCGACAGGGCCCGACAGGGCCCGACAGAGCCCGACAGGGCCCGACAGGGCACGACAGAGCCCTACAGAGCCCGACAGGGCCCGACAGAGCCCGACAGAACCCGACAGAGCCCGACAGAGCCCAGTAGAGCCCAGTAGAGCCCGACAGAGCCCGACAGAGCCCGACAGAGCCCGACAGGGCCCGACAGGGCCCAGTAGAGCCCAGTAGAGCCCGACAGAGCCCAGTAGAGCCAGTAGAGCCCGACAGAGCCCGACAGAGCCCGACAGAGCCCGACAGGGCCCGACAGGGCCCGACAGGGCCCAGTAGAGCCCGACAGAGCCCTACAGAGCCCGACAGAGCCCGACAGAGCCCAGTAGAGCCCGACAGAGCCCGACAGAGTCCGACAGGGCCCGACAGAGCCCGACAGGGCCCGACAGGGCCCAGTAGAGCCCGACAGAGCCCGACAGAGCCCGACAGAGCCCGACAGAGCCCGACAGGGCCCGACAGGGCCCGACAGGGCCCGACAGAGCCCGACAGGGCCCAGTAGAGCCCGACAGAGCCCGACAGAGCCCAGTAGAGCCCGACAGAGCCCGACAGAGCCCGACAGGGCCCGACAGGGCCCGACAGAGCCCGACAGGGCCCGACAGGGCCCGACAGAGCCCAGTAGAGCCCGACAGAGCCCAACAGAGCCCGACAGAGCCCGACAGGGCCCGACAGGGCCCGACAGGGCCCAGTAGAGCCCGACAGAGCCCGACAGGGCCCGACAGAGCCCGACAGGGCCCGACAGAGCCCGACAGAGCCCGACAGGGCCCGACAGGGCCCGACAGAGCCCGACAGGGCCCGACAGGGCCCGACAGAGCCCAGTAGAGCCCGACAGAGCCCGACAGAGCCCAGTAGAGCCCAGTAGAGCCCGACAGGGCCCGAGAGGGCCCGACAGGGCCCAGTAGAGCCCGACAGAGCCCGACAGGGCCCGACAGAGCCCGACAGAGCCCGACAGAGCCCGACAGGGCCCAGTAGAGCCCGACAGGGCCCGACAGAGCCCGACAGAGCCCAACAGGGCCCGACAGAGCCCGACAGAGCCCGACAGGGCCCAGTAGAGCCCGACAGAGCCCGAGAGGGCCCGACAGAGCCCGACAGAGCCCGACAGAGCCCGACAGAGCCCGACAGGGCCCGACAGAGCCCGACAGGGCCCAGTAGAGCCCGAAAGAGCCCGACAGAGCCCGACAGAACCTGACAGGGCCCAGTAGAGCCCGACAGAGCCCGACAGAGCCCGACAGAGCCCGACAGGGCCCAGTAGAGCCCGAAAGAGCCCGACAGAGCCCGACAGCGCCCGACAGGGCCCAGTAGAGCCCGACAGAGCCCGACAGGGCCCGACAGAGCCCGACAGAGCCCGACAGGGCCCAGTAGAGCCCGACAGAGCCCGACAGAGCCCGACAGAGCCCGACAGGGCCCAGTAGAGCCCGACAGAGCCCGACAGAGCCCGACAGGGCCCGACAGGGCCCGACAGGGCCCGACAGAGCCCGACAGAGCCCGACAGATCCTGACAGAGCCCGACAGGGCCCGACAGAGCCCGACAGAGCCCGACAGGGCCCAGTAGAGCCCGACAGAGCCCGACAGAGCCCAGTAGAGCCCGACAGAGCCCGACAGAGCCCGACAGAGCCCGACAGGGCCCGACAGAGTCCGACAGAGCCCGACAGGGCCCGACAGGGCCCAGTAGAGCCCGACAGAGCCCGACAGGGCCCGACAGAGCCCGACAGAGCCCGACAGGGCCCGACAGGGCCCGACAGAGCCCGACAGGGCCCGACAGAGCCCGACAGAGCCCGACAGAGCCCGACAGAGCCCGACAGAGCCCGACAGGGCCCGACAGGGCCCGACAGAACCCGACAGAGCCCGACAGAGCCCAGTAGAGCCCAGTAGAGCCCGACAGAGCCCGACAGAGCCCGACAGAGCCCGACAGGGCCCGACAGGGCCCAGTAGAGCCCAGTAGAGCCCGACAGAGCCCAGTAGAGCCAGTAGAGCCCGACAGAGCCCGACAGAGCCCGACAGAGCCCGACAGGGCCCGACAGGGCCCGACAGGGCCCAGTAGAGCCCGACAGAGCGCGACAGAGCCCGACAGAGCCCGACAGAGCCCAGTAGAGCCCGACAGAGCCCGACAGAGCCCGACAGGGCCCGACAGGGCCCGACAGGGCCCGACAGGGCCCGACAGAGTCCGACAGAGCCCGACAGAGCCCGACAGAGCCCCACAGAGCCCGACAGAGCCCGACAGGGCCCAGTAGAGCCCGACAGAGCCCGACAGAGCCCGACAGAGCCCGACAGAGCCCAGTAGAGCCCGACAGAGCCCGACAGAGCCTGACAGGGCCCGACAGGGCCCGACAGAGCCCGACAGAGCCCGACAGGGCCCAGTAGAGCCCGACAGAGCCCGACAGAGCCCAGTAGAGCCCGACAGAGCCCGACAGAGCCCGACAGGGCCCGACAGGGCCCGACAGGGCCCGACAGAGCCCAGTAGAGCCCGACAGAGCCCGACAGAGCCCGACAGAGCCCGACAGGGCCCGACAGGGCCCGACAGAGCCCGACAGGGCCCGACAGGGCCCAGTAGAGCCCGACAGAGCCCGACAGAGCCCGACAGAGCCCGACAGAGCCCGACAGGGCCCGACAGGGCCCAGTAGAGCCCGAAAGAGCCTGACAGAGCCCGACAGAACCCGACAGGGCCCAGTAGAGCCCGACAGAGCCCGACAGAGCCCGACAGAGCCCGACAGGGCCCGACAGAGCCCGACAGGGCCCGACAGAGCCCGACAGAGCCCGACAGGGCCCAGTAGAGCCCGACAGAGCCCGACAGAGCCCGACAGAGCCCGACAGGGCCCAGTAGAGCCCGACAGAGCCCGACAGAGCCCGACAGGGCCCGACAGGGCCCGACAGAGCCCGACAGAGCCTGACAGAGCCCGACAGGGCCCGACAGAGCCCGACAGAGCCCGACAGGGCCCAGTAGAGCCCGACAGAGCCCGACAGAGCCCGACAGGGCCCGACAGAGTCCGACAGAGCCCGACAGGGCCCGACAGGGCCCGACAGGGCCCAGTAGAGCCCGACAGAGCCCGACAGGGCCCGACAGAGCCCGACAGAGCCCGACAGGGCCCGACAGGGCCCGACAGGGCCCGACAGGGCCCGACAGGGCACGACAGAGCCCGACAGAGCCCGACAGGGCCCGACAGAGCCCGACAGAACACGACAGAGCCCGACAGAGCCCAGTAGAGCCCAGTAGAGCCCGACAGAGCCCGACAGAGCCCGACAGAGCCCGACAGGGCCCGACAGGGCCCAGTAGAGCCCAGTAGAGCCCGACAGAGCCCAGTAGAGCCAGTAGAGCCCGACAGAGCCCGACAGAGCCCGACAGAGCCCGACAGGGCCCGACAGGGCCCGACAGGGCCCAGTAGAGCCCGACAGAGCCCTACAGAGCCCGACAGAGCCCGACAGAGCCCGACAGAGCCCAGTAGAGCCCGACAGAGCCCGACAGAGTCCGACAGGGCCCGACAGAGCCCGACAGGGCCCGACAGGGCCCAGTAGAGCCCGACAGAGCCCGACAGAGCCCGACAGAGCCCAATAGAGCCCGACAGAGCCCGACAGAGCCCGACAGGGCCCGACAGGGCCCGACAGAGCCCGACAGAGCCCGACAGGGCCCAGTAGAGCCCGACAGAGCCCGACAGAGCCCAGTAGAGCCCGACAGAGCCCGACAGAGCCCGACAGAGCCCGACAGAGCCCGACAGGGCCCGACAGGGCCCGACAGAGCCCAGTAGAGCCCGACAGAGCCCGACAGAGCCCTACAGGGCCCGACAGGGCCCGACAGGGCCCAGTAGAGCCCGACAGAGCCCGACAGGGCCCGACAGAGCCCGACAGGGCCCGACAGAGCCCGACAGAGCCCGACAGGGCCCGACAGGGCCCGACAGAGCCCGACAGGGCCCGACAGGGCCCGACAGAGCCCAGTAGAGCCCGACAGAGCCCGACAGAGCCCAGTAGAGCCCAGTAGAGCCCGACAGGGCCCGAGAGGGCCCGACAGGGCCCAGTTGAGCCCGACAGAGCCCGACAGGGCCCGACAGAGCCCGACAGAGCCCGACAGAGCCCGACAGGGCCCAGTAGAGCCCGACAGAGCCCGACAGAGCCCGACAGAGCCCAACAGGGCCCGACAGAGCCCGACAGAGCCCGACAGGGCCCAGTAGAGCCCGACAGAGCCCGAGAGGGCCCGACAGAGCCCGACAGAGCCCGACAGAGCCCGACAGGGCCCGACAGAGCCCGACAGGGCCCGACAGGGCCCAGTAGAGCCCGAAAGAGCCCGACAGAGCCCGACAGAACCCGACAGGGCCCAGTAGAGCCCGACAGAGCCCGACAGAGCCCGACAGAGCCCGACAGGGCCCGACAGAGCCCGACAGCGCCCGACAGAGCCCGACAGCGCCCGACAGGGCCCAGTAGAGCCCGACAGAGCCCGACAGGGCCCGACAGAGCCCGACAGAGCCCGACAGGGCCCAGTAGAGCCCGACAGAGCCCGACAGAGCCCGACAGAGCCCGACAGGGCCCAGTAGAGCCCGACAGAGCCCGACAGAGCCCGACAGGGCCCGACAGAGCCCGACAGAGCCCGACAGGGCCCGACAGAGCCCGACAGAGCCCGACAGAGCCCAGTAGAGCCCGACAGAGCCCGACAGAGCCCGACAGAGCCCGACAGAGCCCGACAGAGCCCGACAGGGCCCAGTAGAGCCCAGTAGAGCCCGACAGAGCCCAGTAGAGCCCGACAGAGCCCGACAGAGCCCGACAGAGCCCGACAGGGCCCGACAGAGCCCGACAGAGCCCGACAGAGCCCGACAGGGCCCGACAGAGCCCGACAGGGCCCAGTAGAGCCCGACAGAGCCCGACAGGGCCTGACAGGGCCCGACAGAGCCCGACAGAGCCCGACAGAGCCCGACAGGGCCCAGTAGAGCCCGACAGAGCCCGACAGAGCCCGACAGAGCCCAGTAGAGCCCGACAGAGCCCGACAGAGCCCGACAGAGCCCGACAGGGCCCGACAGAGCCCGAAAGAGCCCGACAGGGCCCGACAGAGCCCGACAGAGCCCGACAGGGCCCAGTAGAGCCCGACAGAGCCCGACAGGGCCCGACAGAGCCCGACAGAGCCCGACAGGGCCCGACAGAGCCCGACAGAGCCCGACAGAGCCCGACAGAGCCCGACAGAGCCCGACAGAGCCCGACAGAGCCCGACAGGGCCCAGTAGAGCCCAGTAGAGCCCGACAGAGCCCAGTAGAGCCCGACAGAGCCCGACAGAGCCCGACAGAGCCCGACAGGGCCCGACAGAGCCTGACAGAGCCCGACAGAGCCCGACAGGGCCCGACAGAGCCCGACAGGGCCCAGTAGAGCCCGACAGAGCCCGACAGGGCCTGACAGGGCCCGACAGAGCCCGACAGAGCCCGACAGAGCCCGACAGGGCCCAGTAGAGCCCGACAGAGCCCGACAGAGCCCGACAGAGCCCGACAGAGCCCAGTAGAGCCCGACAGAGCCCGACAGAGCCCGACAGGGCCCGACAGAGCCCGAAAGAGCCCGACAGGGCCCGACAGAGCCCGACAGAGCCCGACAGGGCCCAGTAGAGCCCGACAGAGCCCGACAGAGCCCGACAGGGCCCGACAGGGCCCGACAGGGCCCGACAGGGCCCAGTAGAGCCCGACAGAGCCCGACAGAGCCCGACAGGGCCCAGTAGAGCCCGACAGGGCCCGACAGAGCCCGACAGGGCCCGACAGAGCCCGACAGAGCCCGACAGAGCCCGACAGGGCCCGACAGGGCCCAGTAGAGCCCGACAGAGCCCGACAGAACCCGTCAGAGCCCGACAGAGCCCGACAGGGCCCGACAGGGCCCGACAGGGCCCAGTAGAGCCCAACAGAGCCCGACAGAGCCCGACAGAGCCCGACAGAGCCCAGTAGAGCCCGACAGAGCCCGACAGAGCCCGACAGAGCCCAGTAGAGTCCGACAGAGCCCGACAGAGCCCGACAGGGCCCAGTAGAGCCCGACAGAGCCCGACAGAGCCCGACAGGGCCCGACAGGGCCCAGTAGAGCCCGACAGAGCCCGACAGAGCCCGACAGGGCCCGACAGGGCCCGACAGAGCCCGACAGGGCCCGACAGAGCCCGACAGGGCCCGACAGAGCCCGACAGAGCCCGACAGAGCCCAACAGGGCCCGACAGAGCCCGACAGAGCCCAACAGGGCCCGACAGAGCCCGACAGAGCCCGACAGAGCCCGACAGGGCCCGACAGGGCCCGACAGGGCCCGACAGGGCCCAGTAGAGCCCGACAGAGCCCGACAGAGCCCGACAGAGCCCAGTAGAGCCCGACAGAGCCCGACAGAGCCCGACAGAGCCCGACAGAGCCCAGTAGAGTCCGACAGAGCCCGACAGGGCCTGACAGGGCCCGACAGGGCCCAGTAGAGCCCGACAGAGCCCGACAGGGCCCAGTAGAGGCCAGTAGAGCCCGACAGAGCCCGACAGAGCCCGACAGAGCCCGACAGGGCCCGACAGGGCCCGACAGAGCCCGACAGGGCCCGACAGGGCACGACAGGGCCCAGTAGAGCCCGACAGAGCCCGACAGAGCCCAGTAGAGCCCAGTAGAGCCCGACAGGGCCCGAGAGGGCCCGACAGGGCCCAGTAGAGCCCGACAGAGCCCGACAGGGCCCGACAGGGCCCGACAGAGCCCGACAGGGCCCAGTAGAGCCCGACAGAGCCCGACAGAGCCCGACAGAGCCCGACAGGGCCCGACAGGGCCCGACAGAGCCCGACAGAGCCCGACAGGGCCCGACAGAGCCCGACAGGGCCCGACAGGGCCCAGTAGAGCCCGAAAGAGCCCGACAGAGCCCGACAGAGCCCGACAGAGCCCGACAGGGCCCGACAGGGCCCGACAGGGCCCAGTAGAGCCCGACAGAGCCCGACAGAGCCCGACAGAGCCCGACAGAGCCCAGTAGAGCCCGACAGAGCCCGACAGGGCCCGACAGGGCCCGACAGGGCCCGACAGAGTCCGACAGAGCCCGACAGAGCCCCACAGAGCCCGACAGAGCCCGACAGGGCCCAGTAGAGCCCGACAGAGCCCGACAGAGCCCGACAGAGCCCGACAGAGCCCAGTAGAGCCCGACAGAGCCCGACAGAGCCTGACAGGGCCCGACAGGGCCCGACAGAGCCCGACAGAGCCCGACAGGGCCCAGTAGAGCCCGACAGAGCCCGACAGAGCCCAGTAGAGCCCGACAGAGCCCGACAGAGCCCGACAGGGCCCGACAGGGCCCAACAGGGCCCGACAGGGCCCAGTAGAGCCCGACAGAGCCCGACAGAGCCCGACAGAGCCCGACAGGGCCCGACAGGGCCCGACAGAGCCCGACAGGGCCCGACAGGGCCCAGTAGAGCCCGACAGAGCCCGACAGAGCCCGACAGAGCCCGACAGGGCCCGACAGAGCCCGACAGAGCCCGACAGAGCCCGACAGGGCCCGACAGGGCCCAGTAGAGCCCGAAAGAGCCCGACAGAGCCCGACAGAACCCGACAGGGCCCAGTAGAGCCCGACAGAGCCCGACAGAGCCCGACAGAGCCCGACAGGGCCCGACAGAGCCCGACAGGGCCCGACAGAGCCCGACAGCGCCCGACAGGGCCCAGTAGAGCCCGACAGAGCCCGACAGGGCCCGACAGGGCCCGACAGGGCCCAGTAGAGCCCGACAGAGCCCTACAGAGCCCGACAGAGCCCGACAGAGCCCAGTAGAGCCCGACAGAGCCCGACAGAGTCCGACAGGGCCCGACAGAGCCCGACAGGGCCCGCAGGGCCCAGTAGAGCCCGACAGAGCCCGACAGAGCCCGACAGAGCCCAATAGAGCCCGACAGAGCCCGACAGAGCCCGACAGGGCCCGACAGGGCCCGACAGAGCCCGACAGAGCCCGACAGGGCCCAGTAGAGCCCGACAGAGCCCGACAGAGCCCAGTAGAGCCCGACAGAGCCCGACAGAGCCCGACAGGGCCCGACAGAGCCCGACAGGGCCCGACAGAGCCCGACAGGGCCCGACAGAGCCCAGTAGAGCCCGACAGAGCCCGACAGAGCCCGACAGGGCCCGACAGGGCCCGACAGGGCCCAGTAGAGCCCGACAGAGCCCGACAGAGCCCGACAGAGCCCGACAGGGCCCCGACAGAGCCCGACAGAGCCCGACAGAGCCCGACAGAGCCCGACAGAGCCCGACAGGGCCCGACAGGGCCCGACAGAGCCCAGTAGAGCCCGACAGAGCCCGACAGAGCCCAGTAGAGCCCAGTAGAGCCCGACAGGGCCGAGAGGGCCCGACAGGGCCCAGTTGAGCCCGACAGAGCCCGACAGGGCCCGACAGAGCCCGACAGAGCCCGACAGAGCCCGACAGGGCCCAGTAGAGCCCGACAGAGCCCGACAGAGCCCGACAGAGCCCAACAGGGCCCGACAGAGCCCGACAGAGCCCGACAGGGCCCAGTAGAGCCCGACAGAGCCCGAGAGGGCCCGACAGAGCCCGACAGAGCCCGACAGAGCCCGACAGGGCCCGACAGAGCCCGACAGGGCCCGACAGGGCCCAGTAGAGCCCGAAAGAGCCCGACAGAGCCCGACAGAACCCGACAGGGCCCAGTAGAGCCCGACAGAGCCCGACAGAGCCCGACAGAGCCCGACAGAGCCTGACAGAGCCCGACAGGGCCCGACAGAGCCCGACAGAGCCCGACAGGGCCCAGTAGAGCCCGACAGAGCCCGACAGAGCCCGACAGGGCCCGACAGAGTCCGACAGAGCCCGACAGGGCCCGACAGGGCCCGACAGGGCCCAGTAGAGCCCGACAGAGCCCGACAGGGCCCGACAGAGCCCGACAGAGCCCGACAGGGCCCGACAGGCCCCGACAGGGCCCGACAGGGCCCGACAGGGCCCGACAGGGCACGACAGAGCCCGACAGAGCCCGACAGGCCCGACAGAGCCCGACAGAACACGACAGAGCCCGACAGAGCCCAGTAGAGCCCAGTAGAGCCCGACAGAGCCCGACAGAGCCCGACAGAGCCCGACAGGGCCCGACAGGGCCCAGTAGAGCCCAGTAGAGCCCGACAGAGCCCAGTAGAGCCAGTAGAGCCCGACAGAGCCCGACAGAGCCCGACAGAGCCCGACAGGGCCCGACAGGGCCCGACAGGGCCCAGTAGAGCCCGACAGAGCCCTACAGAGGCCCGACAGAGCCGACAGAGCCCGACAGAGCCCAGTAGAGCCCCGACAGAGCCCGACAGAGTCCGACAGGGCCCGACAGAGCCCGACAGGGCCCGACAGGGCCCAGTAGAGCCCGACAGAGCCCGACAGAGCCCGACAGAGCCCAATAGAGCCCGACAGAGCCCGACAGAGCCCGACAGGGCCCGACAGGGCCCGACAGAGCCCGACAGAGCCCGACAGGGCCCAGTAGAGCCCGACAGAGCCCGACAGAGCCCAGTAGAGCCCGACAGAGCCCGACAGAGCCCGACAGAGCCCGACAGAGCCCGACAGGGCCCGACAGGGCCCGACAGAGCCCAGTAGAGCCCGACAGAGCCCGACAGAGCCCTACAGGGCCCGACAGGGCCCGACAGGGCCCAGTAGAGCCCGACAGAGCCCGACAGGGCCCGACAGAGCCGACAGGGCCCGACAGAGCCCGACAGAGCCGACAGGGCCCGACAGGGCCCGACAGGGCCCGACAGAGCCCGACAGGGCCCGACAGGGCCCGACAGAGCCCAGTAGAGCCCGACAGAGCCCGACAGAGCCAGTAGAGCCCAGTAGAGCCCGACAGGGCCCGAGAGGGCCCGACAGGGCCCAGTTGAGCCCGACAGAGCCCGACAGGGCCCGACAGAGCCCGACAGAGCCCGACAGAGCCCGACAGGGCCCAGTAGAGCCCGACAGAGCCCGACAGAGCCCGACAGAGCCCAACAGGGCCCGACAGGGCCCAGTAGAGCCCGAAAGAGCCCGACAGAGCCCGACAGAACCCGACAGGGCCCAGTAGAGCCCGACAGAGCCCGACAGAGCCCGACAGAGCCCGACAGGGCCCGACAGAGCCCGACAGCGCCCGACAGAGCCCGACAGCGCCCGACAGGGCCCAGTAGAGCCCGACAGAGCCCGACAGGGCCCGACAGAGCCCGACAGAGCCCGACAGGGCCCAGTAGAGCCCGACAGAGCCCGACAGAGCCCGACAGAGCCCGACAGGGCCCCCAGTAGAGCCCGACAGAGCCCGACAGAGCCCGACAGGCCCGACAGAGCCCGACAGAGCCCGACAGGGCCCGACAGAGCCCGACAGAGCCCGACAGAGCCCAGTAGAGCCCGACAGAGCCCGACAGAGCCCGACAGAGCCCGACAGAGCCCGACAGAGCCCGACAGGGCCCAGTAGAGCCCAGTAGAGCCCGACAGAGCCCAGTAGAGCCCGACAGAGCCCGACAGAGCCCGACAGAGCCCGGACAGGGCCCGACAGAGCCCGACAGAGCCCGACAGAGCCCGACAGGGCCCGACAGAGCCCGACAGGGCCCAGTAGAGCCCGACAGAGCCCGACAGGGCCTGACAGGGCCCGACAGAGCCCGACAGAGCCCGACAGAGCCGACAGGGCCCAGTAGAGCCCGACAGAGCCCGACAGAGCCCGACAGAGCCCAGTAGAGCCCGACAGAGCCCGACAGAGCCCGACAGAGCCGACAGGGCCCGACAGAGCCCGAAAGAGCCCGACAGGGCCCGACAGAGCCCGACAGAGCCCGACAGGGCCCAGTAGAGCCCGACAGAGCCCGACAGGGCCCGACAGAGCCCGACAGAGCCCGACAGGGCCCGACAGAGCCCGACAGAGCCCGACAGAGCCCGACAGAGCCCGACAGAGCCCGACAGAGCCCGACAGGGCCCAGTAGAGCCAGTAGAGCCCGACAGAGCCCAGTAGAGCCCGACAGAGCCCGACAGAGCCCGACAGAGCCCGACAGGGCCCGACAGAGCCCGACAGAGCCCGACAGAGCCCGACAGGGCCCGACAGAAGCCCGACAGGGCCCAGTAGAGCCCAACAGCAGGGCCTGACAGGGCCCGACAGAGCCCGACAGAGCCCGACAGAGCCCGACAGGGCCCAGTAGAGCCCGACAGAGCCCGACAGAGCCCGACAGAGCCCGACAGAGCCCAGTAGAGCCCGACAGAGCCCGACAGAGCCCGACAGGGCCCGACAGAGCCCGAAAGAGCCCGACAGGGCCCGACAGAGCCCGACAGAGCCCGACAGGGCCCAGTAGAGCCCGACAGAGCCCGACAGAGCCCGACAGGGCCCGACAGGGCCCGACAGGGCCCGACAGGGCCCAGTAGAGCCCGACAGAGCCCGACAGAGCCCGACAGGGCCCAGTAGAGCCCGACAGGGCCCGACAGAGCCCGACAGGGCCCGACAGAGCCCGACAGAGCCCGACAGAGCCCGACAGGGCCCGACAGGGCCCAGTAGAGCCCGACAGAGCCCGACAGAACCCGTCAGAGCCCGACAGAGCCCGACAGGGCCCGACAGGGCCCGACAGGGCCCAGTAGAGCCCAACAGAGCCCGACAGAGCCCGACAGAGCCCGACAGAGCCCAGTAGAGCCCGACAGAGCCCGACAGAGCCCGACAGAGCCCGACAGAGCCCAGTAGAGTCCGACAGAGCCCGACAGAGCCCGACAGGGCCCAGTAGAGCCCGACAGAGCCCGACAGAGCCCGACAGGGCCCGACAGGGCCCAGTAGAGCCCGACAGAGCCCGACAGAGCCCGACAGGGCCCGACAGGGCCCGACAGAGCCCGACAGGGCCCGACAGAGCCCGACAGGGCCCGACAGAGCCCGACAGAGCCCGACAGAGCCCAACAGGGCCCGACAGAGCCCGACAGAGCCCAACAGGGCCCGACAGAGCCCGACAGAGCCCGACAGAGCCCGACAGGGCCCGACAGGGCCCGACAGGGCCCGACAGGGCCCAGTAGAGCCCGACAGAGCCCGACAGAGCCCGACAGAGCCCAGTAGAGCCCGACAGAGCCCGACAGAGCCCGACAGAGCCCGACAGAGCCCAGTAGAGTCCGACAGAGCCCGACAGGGCCTGACAGGGCCCGACAGGGCCCAGTAGAGCCCGACAGAGCCCGACAGGGCCCAGTAGAGGCCAGTAGAGCCCGACAGAGCCCGACAGAGCCCGACAGAGCCCGACAGGGCCCGACAGGGCCCGACAGAGCCCGACAGGGCCCGACAGGGCACGACAGGGCCCAGTAGAGCCCGACAGAGCCCGACAGAGCCCAGTAGAGCCCAGTAGAGCCCGACAGGGCCCGAGAGGGCCCGACAGGGCCCAGTAGAGCCCGACAGAGCCCGACAGGGCCCGACAGGGCCCGACAGAGCCCGACAGGGCCCAGTAGAGCCCGACAGAGCCCGACAGAGCCCGACAGAGCCCGACAGGGCCCGACAGGGCCCGACAGAGCCCGACAGAGCCCGACAGGGCCCGACAGAGCCCGACAGGGCCCGACAGGGCCCAGTAGAGCCCGAAAGAGCCCGACAGAGCCCGACAGAGCCCGACAGAGCCCGACAGGGCCCGACAGGGCCCGACAGGGCCCAGTAGAGCCCGACAGAGCCCGACAGAGCCCGACAGAGCCCGACAGAGCCCAGTAGAGCCCGACAGAGCCCGACAGGGCCCGACAGGGCCCGACAGGGCCCGACAGAGTCCGACAGAGCCCGACAGAGCCCCACAGAGCCCGACAGAGCCCGACAGGGCCCAGTAGAGCCCGACAGAGCCCGACAGAGCCCGACAGAGCCCGACAGAGCCCAGTAGAGCCCGACAGAGCCCGACAGAGCCTGACAGGGCCCGACAGGGCCCGACAGAGCCCGACAGAGCCCGACAGGGCCCAGTAGAGCCCGACAGAGCCCGACAGAGCCCAGTAGAGCCCGACAGAGCCCGACAGAGCCCGACAGGGCCCGACAGGGCCCAACAGGGCCCGACAGGGCCCAGTAGAGCCCGACAGAGCCCGACAGAGCCCGACAGAGCCCGACAGGGCCCGACAGGGCCCGACAGAGCCCGACAGGGCCCGACAGGGCCCAGTAGAGCCCGACAGAGCCCGACAGAGCCCGACAGAGCCCGACAGGGCCCGACAGAGCCCGACAGAGCCCGACAGAGCCCGACAGGGCCCGACAGGGCCCAGTAGAGCCCGAAAGAGCCCGACAGAGCCCGACAGAACCCGACAGGGCCCAGTAGAGCCCGACAGAGCCCGACAGAGCCCGACAGAGCCCGACAGGGCCCGACAGAGCCCGACAGGGCCCGACAGAGCCCGACAGCGCCCGACAGGGCCCAGTAGAGCCCGACAGAGCCCGACAGGGCCCGACAGGGCCCGACAGGGCCCAGTAGAGCCCGACAGAGCCCTACAGAGCCCGACAGAGCCCGACAGAGCCCAGTAGAGCCCGACAGAGCCCGACAGAGTCCGACAGGGCCCGACAGAGCCCGACAGGGCCCGCAGGGCCCAGTAGAGCCCGACAGAGCCCGACAGAGCCCGACAGAGCCCAATAGAGCCCGACAGAGCCCGACAGAGCCCGACAGGGCCCGACAGGGCCCGACAGAGCCCGACAGAGCCCGACAGGGCCCAGTAGAGCCCGACAGAGCCCGACAGAGCCCAGTAGAGCCCGACAGAGCCCGACAGAGCCCGACAGGGCCCGACAGAGCCCGACAGGGCCCGACAGAGCCCGACAGGGCCCGACAGAGCCCAGTAGAGCCCGACAGAGCCCGACAGAGCCCGACAGGGCCCGACAGGGCCCGACAGGGCCCAGTAGAGCCCGACAGAGCCCGACAGAGCCCGACAGAGCCCGACAGGGCCCGACAGAGCCCGACAGAGCCCGACAGAGCCCGACAGAGCCCGACAGAGCCCGACAGGGCCCGACAGGGCCCGACAGAGCCCAGTAGAGCCCGACAGAGCCCGACAGAGCCCAGTAGAGCCCAGTAGAGCCCGACAGGGCCCGAGAGGGCCCGACAGGGCCCAGTTGAGCCCGACAGAGCCCGACAGGGCCCGACAGAGCCCGACAGAGCCCGACAGAGCCCGACAGGGCCCAGTAGAGCCCGACAGAGCCCGACAGAGCCCGACAGAGCCCAACAGGGCCCGACAGAGCCCGACAGAGCCCGACAGGGCCCAGTAGAGCCCGACAGAGCCCGAGAGGGCCCGACAGAGCCCGACAGAGCCCGACAGAGCCCGACAGGGCCCGACAGAGCCCGACAGGGCCCGACAGGGCCCAGTAGAGCCCGAAAGAGCCCGACAGAGCCCGACAGAACCCGACAGGGCCCAGTAGAGCCCGACAGAGCCCGACAGAGCCCGACAGAGCCCGACAGGGCCCGATAGAGCCCGACAGCGCCCGACAGAGCCCGACAGGGCCCGACAGGGCCCAGTAGAGCCCGACAGAGCCCGACAGGGCCCGACAGAGCCCGACAGAGCCCGACAGGGCCCAGTAGAGCCCGACAGAGCCCGACAGAGCCCGACAGAGCCCGACAGAGCCCGACAGAGCCCGACAGAGCCCGACAGGGCCCAGTAGAGCCCGACAGAGCCCGACAGAGCCCGACAGGGCCCGACAGAGCCCGACAGAGCCCAACAGGGCCCGACAGAGCCCGACAGAGCCCGACAGAGCCCAGTAGAGCCCGACAGAGCCCGACAGAGCCCGACAGAGCCCGACAGAGCCCGACAGAGCCCGACAGGGCCCAGTAGAGCCCAGTAGAGCCCGACAGAGCCCAGTAGAGCCCGACAGAGCCCGACAGAGCCCGACAGAGCCCGACAGGGCCCGACAGAGCCCGACAGAGCCCGACAGAGCCCGACAGGGCCCGACAGAGCCCGACAGGGCCCAGTAGAGCCCGACAGAGCCCGACAGGGCCTGACAGGGCCCGACAGAGCCCGACAGAGCCCGACAGAGCCCGACAGGGCCCAGTAGAGCCCGACAGAGCCCGACAGAGCCCGACAGAGCCCGACAGAGCCCAGTAGAGCCCGACAGAGCCCGACAGAGCCCGACAGAGCCCGACAGGGCCCGACAGAGCCCGAAAGAGCCCGACAGGGCCCGACAGAGCCCGACAGAGCCCGACAGGGCCCAGTAGAGCCCGACAGAGCCCGACAGGGCCCGACAGAGCCCGACAGAGCCCGACAGGGCCCGACAGAGCCCGACAGAGCCCGACAGGGCCCGACAGAGCCCGACAGAGCCCGACAGAGCCCGACAGGGCCCAGTAGAGCCCAGTAGAGCCCGACAGAGCCCAGTAGAGCCCGACAGAGCCCGACAGAGCCCGACAGAGCCCGACAGGGCCCGACAGAGCCCGACAGGGCCCAGTAGAGCCCGACAGAGCCCGACAGGGCCTGACAGGGCCCGACAGAGCCCGACAGAGCCCGACAGAGCCCGACAGGGCCCAGTAGAGCCCGACAGAGCCCGACAGAGCCCGACAGAGCCCGACAGAGCCCAGTAGAGCCCGACAGAGCCCGACAGAGCCCGACAGAGCCCGACAGGGCCCGACAGAGCCCGAAAGAGCCCGACAGGGCCCGACAGAGCCCGACAGAGCCCGACAGGGCCCAGTAGAGCCCGACAGAGCCCGACAGAGCCCGACAGGGCCCGACAGAGCCCAGTAGAGCCCGACAGAGCCCGACAGAGCCCGACAGAGCCCGACAGGGCCCAGTAGAGCCCGACAGGGCCCGACAGAGCCCGACAGAGCCCGACAGGGCCCGACAGAGCCCGACAGAGCCCGACAGAGCCCGACAGGGCCCGACAGGGCCCAGTAGAGCCCGACAGAGCCCGACAGAACCCGTCAGAGCCCGACAGAGCCCGACAGGGCCCGACAGGGCCCGACAGGGCCCAGTAGAGCCCGACAGAGCCCGACAGAGCCCGACAGAGCCCGACAGAGCCCAGTAGAGCCCGACAGAGCCCGACAGAGCCCGACAGAGCCCAGTAGAGTCCGACAGAGCCCGACAGAGCCCGAGAGGGCCCGACAGAGCCCGACAGAGCCCGACAGGGCCCGACAGAGCCCGACAGAGCCCGACAGAGCCCGACAGAGCCCGACAGAACCCGACAGGGCCCAGTAGAGCCCGACAGAGCCCGACAGAGCCCGACAGGGCCCAGTAGAGCCCGACAGAGCCCGACAGAGCCCGACAGGCCCGACAGGGCCCAGTAGAGCCCGACAGAGCCCGACAGAGCCCGACAGGGCCCAACAGGGCCCGACAGGGCCCGACAGGGCCCGACAGAGCCCGACAGAGCCCGACAGGGCCCGACAGAGCCCGACAGAGCCCGACAGAGCCCAACAGGGCCCGACAGAGCCCGACAGAGCCCAACAGGGCCCGACAGAGCCCGACAGGGCCCGACAGGGCCCGACAGGGCCCGACAGGGCCCAGTAGAGCCCGACAGGGCCCAGTAGAGCCCGACAGAGCCCGACAGAGCCCGACAGAGCCCAGTAGAGCCCGACAGAGCCCGACAGAGCCCGACAGAGCCCGACAGAGCCCAGTAGAGTCCGACAGAGCCCGACAGGGCCTGACAGGGCCCGACAGGGCCCAGTAGAGCCCGACAGAGCCCGACAGGGCCCAGTAGAGGCCAGTAGAGCCCGACAGAGCCCGACAGAGCCCGACAGAGCCCGACAGGGCCCGACAGGGCCCGACAGAGCCCGACAGGGCCCGACAGGGCACGACAGGGCCCAGTAGAGCCCGACAGATCCCGACAGAGCCCAGTAGAGCCCAGTAGAGCCCGACAGGGCCCGAGAGGGCCCGACAGGGCCCAGTAGAGCCCGACAGAGCCCGACAGGGCCCGACAGAGCCCGACAGAGCCCGACAGAGCCCGACAGGGCCCAGTAGAGCCCGACAGAGCCCGACAGA
Source organism: Caloenas nicobarica (assembly GCF_036013445.1). NCBI lineage: Eukaryota > Metazoa > Chordata > Aves > Columbiformes > Columbidae > Caloenas > Caloenas nicobarica. Next base: position 36,305 of record NW_027017637.1, read on the forward strand.
GCCCGACAGAGCCCGACAGAGCCCGACAGAGCCCGACAGAGCCCGACAGGGCCCGACAGAGCCCGACAGGGCCCGACAGGGCCCAGTAGAGCCCGAAAGAGCCCGACAGAGCCCGACAGAACCTGACAGGGCCCAGTAGAGCCCGACAGAGCCCGACAGAGCCCGACAGAGCCCGACAGGGCCCGACAGAGCCCGACAGGGCCCGACAGAGCCCGACAGCGCCCGACAGGGCCTAGTAGAGCCCGACAGAGCCCGACAGGGCCCGACAGAGCCCGACAGGGCCCAGTAGAGCCCGACAGAGCCCGACAGAGCCCGACAGAGCCCGACAGGGCCCAGTAGAGCCCGACAGAGCCCGACAGAGCCCGACAGAGCCCGACAGGGCCCGACAGGGCCCGACAGGGCCCGACAGAGCCTGACAGAGCCCGACAGGGCCCGACAGAGCCCGACAGAGCCCGACAGGGAACAGTAGAGCCCGACAGAGCCCGACAGAGCCCAGTAGAGCCCGACAGAGCCCGACAGAGCCCGACAGAGCCCGACAGGGCCCGACAGAGTCCAGACAGAGCCCGACAGGGCCCGACAGGGCCCGACAGGGCCCAGTAGAGCCCGACAGAGCCCGACAGGGCCCGACAGAGCCCGACAGAGCCCGACAGGGCCCGACAGGGCCCGACAGAGCCCGACAGGGCCCGACAGAGCCCGACAGGGCCCGACAGGGCCACGACAGAGCCCGACAGGGCACGACAGGGCCCGACAGAGCCCGACAGAACCCGACAGAGCCCGACAGAGCCCAGTAGAGCCCAGTAGAGCCCGACAGAGCCCGACAGAGCCCGACAGAGCCCGACAGAGCCCGACAGAGCCCGACAGGGCCCGACAGGGCCCGACAGAGCCCAGTAGAGCCCGACAGAGCCCAGTAGAGCCAGTAGAGCCCGACAGAGCCCGACAGAGCCCGACAGAGCCCGACAGAGCCCGACAGGGCCCGACAGGGCCCAGTAGAGCCCGACAGAGCCCTACAGAGCCCGACAGAGCCCGACAGAGCCCAGTAGAGCCCGACAGAGCCCGACAGAGTCCGACAGGGCCCGACAGAGCCCGACAGGGCCCGACAGGGCCCAGTAGAGCCCGACAGAGCCCGACAGAGCCCGACAGAGCCCAATAGAGCCCGACAGAGCCCGACAGAGCCCGACAGGGCCCGACAGGGCCCGACAGAGCCCGACAGAGCCCGACAGGGCCCAGTAGAGCCCGACAGAGCCCGACAGAGCCCAGTAGAGCCCGACAGAGCCCGACAGAGCCCGACAGGGCCCGACAGAGCCCGACAGGGCCCGACAGGGCCCGACAGAGCCCAGTAGAGCCCGACAGAGCCCGACAGAGCCCGACAGAGCCCGACAGGGCCCGACAGGCCCGACAGGGCCCAGTAGAGCCCGACAGAGCCCGACAGGGCCCGACAGAGCCCGACAGGGCCCGACAGAGCCCGACAGAGCCCGACAGGGCCCGACAGGGCCCGACAGAGCCCGACAGGGCCCGACAGGGCCCGACAGGGCCCAGTAGAGCCCGACAGAGCCCGACAGAGCCCAGTAGAGCCCAGTAGAGCCCGACAGGGCCCGAGAGGGCCCGACAGGGCCCAGTAGAGCCCGACAGAGCCCAACAGGGCCCGACAGAGCCCGACAGAGCCCGACAGAGCCCGACAGGGCCCAGTAGAGCCCGACAGAGCCCGACAGAGCCCGACAGAGCCCAACAGGGCCCGACAGAGCCCGACAGAGCCCGACAGGGCCCAGTAGAGCCCGACAGAGCCCGAGAGGGCCCGACAGAGCCCGACAGAGCCCGACAGAGCCCGACAGAGCCCGACAGAGCCCGACAGAGGCCGACAGGGCCCGACAGAGCCCGACAGGGCCCAGTAGAGCCCGAAAGAGCCCGACAGAGCCCGACAGAACCCGACAGGGCCCAGTAGAGCCCGACAGAGCCCGACAGAGCCCGACAGAGCCCGACAGCGCCCGACAGGGCCCAGTAGAGCCCGACAGAGCCCGACAGGGCCCGACAGAGCCCGACAGAGCCCGACAGGGCCCAGTAGAGCCCGACAGAGCCCGTCAGAGCCCGACAGAGCCCGACAGGGCCCGACAGGGCCCGACAGGGCCCAGTAGAGCCCGACAGAGCCCGACAGAGCCCGACAGAGCCCGACAGAGCCCAGTAGAGCCCGACAGAGCCCGACAGAGCCCGACAGAGCCCAGTAGAGTCCGACAGAGCCCGACAGAGCCCGAGAGGGCCCGACAGAGCCCGACAGATCCCGACAGGGCCCGACAGAGCCCGACAGAGCCCGACAGAGCCCGACAGAGCCCGACAGAGCCCGACAGGGCCCAGTAGAGCCCGACAGAGCCCGACAGAGCCCGACAGGGCCCGACAGGGCCCAGTAGAGCCCGACAGAGCCCGACAGAGCCCGACAGGGCCCAACAGGGCCCGACAGAGCCCGACAGAGCCCGACAGAGCCCAACAGGGCCCGACAGAGCCCGACAGAGCCCGACAGAGCCCAACAGGGCCCGACAGAGCCCGACAGAGCCCAACAGGGCCCGACAGAGCCCGACAGGGCCCGACAGGGCCCGACAGGGCCCGACAGGGCCCAGTAGAGCCCGACAGGGCCCAGTAGAGCCCGACAGAGCCCGACAGAGCCCGACAGAGCCCAGTAGAGCCCGACAGAGCCCGACAGAGCCCGACAGAGCCCGACAGAGCCCAGTAGAGTCCGACAGAGCCCGACAGGGCCTGACAGGGCCCGACAGGGCCCAGTAGAGCCCGACAGAGCCCGACAGGGCCCAGTAGAGGCCAGTAGAGCCCGACAGAGCCCGACAGAGCCCGACAGAGCCCGACAGGGCCCGACAGGGCCCGACAGAGCCCGACAGGGCCCGACAGGGCACGACAGGGCCCAGTAGAGCCCGACAGATCCCGACAGAGCCCAGTAGAGCCCAGTAGAGCCCGACAGGGCCCGAGAGGGCCCGACAGGGCCCAGTAGAGCCCGACAGAGCCCGACAGGGCCCGACAGAGCCCGACAGAGCCCGACAGAGCCCGACAGGGCCCAGTAGAGCCCGACAGAGCCCGACAGAGCCCGACAGAGCCCGACAGAGCCCGACAGAGCCCGACAGGGCCCGACAGAGCCCGACAGGGCCCGACAGGGCCCAGTAGAGCCCGAAAGAGCCCGACAGAGCCCGACAGAACCTGACAGGGCCCAGTAGAGCCCGACAGAGCCCGACAGAGCCCGACAGAGCCCGACAGGGCCCGACAGAGCCCGACAGGGCCCGACAGAGCCCGACAGCGCCCGACAGGGCCTAGTAGAGCCCGACAGAGCCCGACAGGGCCCGACAGAGCCCGACAGGGCCCAGTAGAGCCCGACAGAGCCCGACAGAGCCCGACAGAGCCCGACAGGGCCCAGTAGAGCCCGACAGAGCCCGACAGAGCCCGACAGAGCCCGACAGGGCCCGACAGGGCCCGACAGAGCCTGACAGAGCCCGACAGGGCCCGACAGAGCCCGACAGAGCCCGACAGGGAACAGTAGAGCCCGACAGAGCCCGACAGAGCCCAGTAGAGCCCGACAGAGCCCGACAGAGCCCGACAGAGCCCGACAGGGCCCGACAGAGTCCGACAGAGCCCGACAGGGCCCGACAGGGCCCGACAGGGCCCAGTAGAGCCCGACAGAGCCCGACAGGGCCCGACAGAGCCCGACAGAGCCCGACAGGGCCCGACAGGGCCCGACAGAGCCCGACAGGGCCCGACAGAGCCCGACAGGGCCCGACAGGGCACGACAGAGCCCGACAGGGCACGACAGGGCCCGACAGAGCCCGACAGAACCCGACAGAGCCCGACAGAGCCCAGTAGAGCCCAGTAGAGCCCGACAGAGCCCGACAGAGCCCGACAGAGCCCGACAGAGCCCGACAGAGCCCGACAGGGCCCGACAGGGCCCGACAGAGCCCAGTAGAGCCCGACAGAGCCCAGTAGAGCCAGTAGAGCCCGACAGAGCCCGACAGAGCCCGACAGAGCCCGACAGAGCCCGACAGGGCCCGACAGGGCCCAGTAGAGCCCGACAGAGCCCTACAGAGCCCGACAGAGCCCGACAGAGCCCAGTAGAGCCCGACAGAGCCCAACAGGGCCCGACAGAGCCCGACAGGGCCCGACAGGGCCCGACAGGGCCCGACAGGGCCCAGTAGAGCCCGACAGGGCCCAGTAGAGCCCGACAGAGCCCGACAGAGCCCGACAGAGCCCAGTAGAGCCCGACAGAGCCCGACAGAGCCCGACAGAGCCCGACAGAGCCCAGTAGAGTCCGACAGAGCCCGACAGGGCCTGACAGGGCCCGACAGGGCCCAGTAGAGCCCGACAGAGCCCGACAGGGCCCAGTAGAGGCCAGTAGAGCCCGACAGAGCCCGACAGAGCCCGACAGAGCCCGACAGGGCCCGACAGGGCCCGACAGAGCCCGACAGGGCCCGACAGGGCACGACAGGGCCCAGTAGAGCCCGACAGATCCCGACAGAGCCCAGTAGAGCCCAGTAGAGCCCGACAGGGCCCGAGAGGGCCCGACAGGGCCCAGTAGAGCCCGACAGAGCCCGACAGGGCCCGACAGAGCCCGACAGAGCCCGACAGAGCCCGACAGGGCCCAGTAGAGCCCGACAGAGCCCGACAGAGCCCGACAGAGCCCGACAGAGCCCGACAGAGCCCGACAGGGCCCGACAGAGCCCGACAGGGCCCGACAGGGCCCAGTAGAGCCCGAAAGAGCCCGACAGAGCCCGACAGAACCTGACAGGGCCCAGTAGAGCCCGACAGAGCCCGACAGAGCCCGACAGAGCCCGACAGGGCCCGACAGAGCCCGACAGGGCCCGACAGAGCCCGACAGCGCCCGACAGGGCCTAGTAGAGCCCGACAGAGCCCGACAGGGCCCGACAGAGCCCGACAGGGCCCAGTAGAGCCCGACAGAGCCCGACAGAGCCCGACAGAGCCCGACAGGGCCCAGTAGAGCCCGACAGAGCCCGACAGAGCCCGACAGAGCCCGACAGGGCCCGACAGGGCCCGACAGAGCCTGACAGAGCCCGACAGGGCCCGACAGAGCCCGACAGAGCCCGACAGGGAACAGTAGAGCCCGACAGAGCCCGACAGAGCCCAGTAGAGCCCGACAGAGCCCGACAGAGCCCGACAGAGCCCGACAGGGCCCGACAGAGTCCGACAGAGCCCGACAGGGCCCGACAGGGCCCGACAGGGCCCAGTAGAGCCCGACAGAGCCCGACAGGGCCCGACAGAGCCCGACAGAGCCCGACAGGGCCCGACAGGGCCCGACAGAGCCCGACAGGGCCCGACAGAGCCCGACAGGGCCCGACAGGGCACGACAGAGCCCGACAGGGCACGACAGGGCCCGACAGAGCCCGACAGAACCCGACAGAGCCCGACAGAGCCCAGTAGAGCCCAGTAGAGCCCGACAGAGCCCGACAGAGCCCGACAGAGCCCGACAGAGCCCGACAGAGCCCGACAGGGCCCGACAGGGCCCGACAGAGCCCAGTAGAGCCCGACAGAGCCCAGTAGAGCCAGTAGAGCCCGACAGAGCCCGACAGAGCCCGACAGAGCCCGACAGAGCCCGACAGGGCCCGACAGGGCCCAGTAGAGCCCGACAGAGCCCTACAGAGCCCGACAGAGCCCGACAGAGCCCAGTAGAGCCCGACAGAGCCCGACAGAGTCCGACAGGGCCCGACAGAGCCCGACAGGGCCCGACAGGGCCCAGTAGAGCCCGACAGAGCCCGACAGAGCCCGACAGAGCCCAATAGAGCCCGACAGAGCCCGACAGAGCCCGACAGGGCCCGACAGGGCCCGACAGAGCCCGACAGAGCCCGACAGGGCCCAGTAGAGCCCGACAGAGCCCGACAGAGCCCAGTAGAGCCCGACAGAGCCCGACAGAGCCCGACAGGGCCCGACAGAGCCCGACAGAGCCCGACAGGGCCCGACAGGGCCCGACAGAGCCCAGTAGAGCCCGACAGAGCCTGACAGAGCCCGACAGAGCCCGACAGGGCCCGACAGGGCCCGACAGGGCCCAGTAGAGCCCGACAGAGCCCGACAGGGCCCGACAGAGCCCGACAGGGCCCGACAGAGCCCGACAGAGCCCGACAGGGCCCGACAGGGCCCGACAGAGCCCGACAGGGCCCGACAGGGCCCGACAGGGCCCAGTAGAGCCCGACAGAGCCCGACAGAGCCCAGTAGAGCCCAGTAGAGCCCGACAGGGCCCGAGAGGGCCCGACAGGGCCCAGTAGAGCCCGACAGAGCCCAACAGGGCCCGACAGAGCCCGACAGAGCCTGACAGAGCCCGACAGGGCCCAGTAGAGCCCGACAGAGCCCGACAGAGCCCGACAGAGCCCAACAGGGCCCGACAGAGCCCGACAGAGCCCGACAGGGCCCAGTAGAGCCCGACAGAGCCCGAGAGGTCCCGACAGAGCCCGACAGAGCCCGACAGAGCCCGACAGAGCCCGACAGAGCCCGACAGAGGCCGACAGGGCCCGACAGAGCCCGACAGGGCCCAGTAGAGCCCGAAAGAGCCCGACAGAGCCCGACAGAACCCGACAGGGCCCAGTAGAGCCCGACAGAGCCCGACAGAGCCCGACAGAGCCCGACAGCGCCCGACAGGGCCCAGTAGAGCCCGACAGAGCCCGACAGGGCCCGACAGAGCCCGACAGAGCCCGACAGGGCCCAGTAGAGCCCGACAGAGCCCGACAGAGCCCGACAGAGCCCGACAGGGCCCAGTAGAGCCCGACAGAGCCCGACAGAGCCCGACAGAGCCCGACAGGGCCCGACAGGGCCCGACAGGGCCCGACAGGGCCCGACAGGGCCCGACAGAGCCCGACAGATCCTGACAGAGCCCGACAGGGCCCGACAGAGCCCGACAGAGCCCGACAGGGCCCAGTAGAGCCCGACAGAGCCCGACAGAGCCCAGTAGAGCCCGACAGAGCCCGACAGAGCCCGACAGAGCCCGACAGAGCCCGACAGAGTCCGACAGAGCCCGACAGGGCCCGACAGGGCCCGACAGGGCCCAGTAGAGCCCGACAGAGCCCGACAGGGCCCGACAGAGCCCGACAGAGCCCGACAGGGCCCGACAGGGCCCGACAGGGCCCGACAGGGCCCGACAGAGCCCGACAGAGCCCGACAGGGCACGACAGAGCCCGACAGAGCCCGACAGGGCCCGACAGAGCCCGACAGAACCTGACAGAGCCCGACAGAGCCCAGTAGAGCCCAGTAGAGCCCGACAGAGCCCGACAGAGCCCGACAGAGCCCGACAGGGCCCGACAGGGCCCAGTAGAGCCCAGTAGAGCCCGACAGAGCCCAGTAGAGCCAGTAGAGCCCGACAGAGCCCGACAGAGCCCGACAGAGCCCGACAGGGCCCGACAGGGCCCGACAGGGCCCAGTAGAGCCCGACAGAGCCCGACAGAGCCCGACAGAGCCCGACAGAGCCCAGTAGAGCCCGACAGAGCCCGACAGAGCCCGACAGGGCCCGACAGGGCCCGACAGAGTCCGACAGGGCCCGACAGAGCCCGACAGAGCCCAACAGAGCCCCACAGAGCCCGACAGAGCCCGACAGGGCCCAGTAGAGCCCGACAGAGCCCGACAGAGCCCGACAGAGCCCGACAGAGCCCAGTAGAGCCCGACAGAGCCCGACAGAGCCTGACAGGGCCCGACAGGGCCCGACAGAGCCCGACAGAGCCCGACAGGGCCCAGTAGAGCCCGACAGAGCCCGACAGAGCCCAGTAGAGCCCGACAGAGCCCGACAGAGCCCGACAGGGCCCAGTAGAGCCCGACAGAGCCCGACAGAGCCCAGTAGAGCCCGACAGAGCCCGACAGAGCCCGACAGGGCCCGACAGGGCCCAGTAGAGCCCGACAGAGCCCGACAGAACCCGTCAGAGCCCGACAGAGCCCGACAGGGCCCGACAGGGCCCGACAGGGCCCAGTAGAGCCCAACAGAGCCCGACAGAGCCCGACAGAGCCCGACAGAGCCCAGTAGAGCCCGACAGAGCCCGACAGAGCCCGACAGAGCCCGACAGAGCCCAGTAGAGTCCGACAGAGCCCGACAGAGCCCGAGAGGGCCCGACAGAGCCCGACAGAGCCCGACAGGGCCCGACAGAGCCCGACAGAGCCCGACAGAACCCGACAGGGCCCAGTAGAGCCCGACAGAGCCCGACAGAGCCCGACAGGGCCCAGTAGAGCCCGACAGAGCCCGACAGAGCCCGACAGGGCCCGACAGGGCCCAGTAGAGCCCGACAGAGCCCGACAGAGCCCGACAGGGCCCGACAGGGCCCGACAGAGCCCGACAGGGCCCGACAGAGCCCGACAGGGCCCGACAGAGCCCGACAGGGCCCGACAGAGCCCGACAGAGCCCGACAGAGCCCAACAGGGCCCGACAGAGCCCGACAGAGCCCAACAGGGCCCGACAGAGCCCGACAGAGCCCGACAGAGCCCGACAGGGCCCGACAGGGCCCGACAGGGCCCGACAGGGCCCAGTAGAGCCCGACAGAGCCCGACAGAGCCCGACAGAGCCCAGTAGAGCCCGACAGAGCCCGACAGAGCCCGACAGAGCCCGACAGAGCCCAGTAGAGTCCGACAGAGCCCGACAGGGCCTGACAGGGCCCGACAGGGCCCAGTAGAGCCCGACAGAGCCCGACAGGGCCCAGTAGAGGCCAGTAGAGCCCGACAGAGCCCGACAGAGCCCGACAGAGCCCGACAGGGCCCGACAGGGCCCGACAGAGCCCGACAGGGCCCGACAGGGCACGACAGGGCCCAGTAGAGCCCGACAGAGCCCGACAGAGCCCAGTAGAGCCCAGTAGAGCCCGACAGGGCCCGAGAGGGCCCGACAGGGCCCAGTAGAGCCCGACAGAGCCCGACAGGGCCCGACAGGGCCCGACAGAGCCCGACAGGGCCCAGTAGAGCCCGACAGAGCCCGACAGAGCCCGACAGAGCCCGACAGGGCCCGACAGGGCCCGACAGAGCCCGACAGAGCCCGACAGGGCCCGACAGAGCCCGACAGGGCCCGACAGGGCCCAGTAGAGCCCGAAAGAGCCCGACAGAGCCCGACAGAGCCCGACAGAGCCCGACAGGGCCCGACAGGGCCCAGTAGAGCCCGACAGAGCCCGACAGAGCCCGACAGAGCCCGACAGAGCCCAGTAGAGCCCGACAGAGCCCGACAGGGCCCGACAGGGCCCGACAGGGCCCGACAGAGCCCGACAGAGCCCGACAGGGCCCAGTAGAGCCCGACAGAGCCCGACAGAGCCCAGTAGAGCCCGACAGAGCCCGACAGAGCCCGACAGGGCCCGACAGGGCCCGACAGGGCCCAGTAGAGCCCGACAGAGCCCGACAGAGCCCGACAGAGCCCGACAGGGCCCGACAGGGCCCGACAGAGCCCGACAGGGCCCGACAGGGCCCAGTAG
>NW_027017638.1:0-45452 GCF_036013445.1 Caloenas nicobarica
AAGGGAAGGGAAGGGAAGGGAAGGGAAGGGAAGGGAAGGGAAGGGAAGGGAAGGGAAGGGGAGGGAGGGGAGGGGAAGGGAAGGGAAGGGAAGGGAATGTGCGGGAAGGGAAGGGAAGGGAAGGTGATGGTAGGGAAGGTGCAGGAAGGAAAGGGAATGGAAGGTGCGGTAAGGAAAGGGAAGGTGCGGAAAGGGAAGGGAAGGGAAGGGAAGGGAAGGTGCTGGAAGGGAAGGTGCAGGAAGGGAAGGGAAGGGAAGGTGCGGTAAGGAAAGGGAATGTGCGGAAAGGGAAGGGAAGGTGGGAGAAGAAAACGGAAGGTATGGGATGGGAAGGGAAGGGAAGGGAAGGGAAGGGAAGGGAAGGGAAGGGAAGGGAAGGGAATGTGCGGGAAGGGAATGTGCGGGAAGGGAAGGGAAGGGAAGGGAAGGGAAGGGAAGGGAAGGGAAGGCAAGGGAAGGGAAGGCAAGGGCAGGGAAGGGAAGGGAAGGGAAGGGAAGGGAAGGGAAGAGAAGGGAAGGGAAGGGAAGGGAAGGGAAGGGAAGGGAAGGGAAGGGAAGGGAAGGGAAGGGAAGGGAAGGGAAGGGAAGGGAAGGGAAGGGAGGGGAGGGGAAGGGAAGGGAAGGGAAGGGAATGTGCGGGAAGGGAAGGGAAGGGAAGGTGATGGTAGGGAAGGTGCAGCAAGGAAAGGGAATGGAAGGTGCGGTAAGGAAAGGGAAGGTGCGGAAAGGGAAGGGAAGGGAAGGGAAGGGAAGGTGCTGGAAGGGAAGGTGCAGGAAGGGAAGGGAAGGGAAGGTGCGGTAAGGAAAGGGAATGTGCGGAAAGGGAAGGGAAGGTGGGAGAAGAAAACGGAAGGTATGGGATGGGAAGGGAAGGGAAGGGAAGGGAAGGGAATGTGCGGGAAGGGAAGGGAAGGGAAGGGAAAGGAAGGGAAGGGAAGGGAAGGGAATGGAAGGGAAAGGGTCGGGAAGGTGCAGGAAGGTGCGGGAAGGAAAGCTGAGGTGCGGGAAGTTGCGGGAAGGTGCGGGATTGAAGGGAAGGTGCGGGAAGTGAAGTGAAGTTGCGGAAAAGGAAGGGAAGGTGCGGAAAGGTGACGGAAGGTGCGGGAATGTGCGGGAAGGGAAGGGAAGGGAAGGGTAAGGAAGGGAAGGGAAGGGAAGGGAAGGGAAGGGAAGGGAAGGGAAGGGAAGGGAAGGGAAGGGAAGGGAAGGGAAGGGAAGGGAAGGGGAAGGCGCGGGAAGGGAAGGGAAGGCGCGGGAAGGGAAGGGAAGGGAAAAGAAGGGAAGGGAAGGGAATGGAAGCAAGGGGAAGGGAAGGGAAGGGAAGGGGGAAGGGAAGGGAAGGGAAGGGAAGGGAAGGGAAGGGAAGGGAAGGGAAGGGAAGGGAAGGTGTGGGAAGGGAAGTGAAGTTGTGGGAAGGGAAGGAAAGGAACGGGAAGGGAAGGGAAGGGAAGGTGCAGGAAAGGAAGGTGCGGTAAGGGAAGATGCGGGAAGGTGTGGGAAGGGAAGGGAAGGTGCGGAAATGGTAAGTGCAGGAAGAGAAGGTGCGGGAAGGGAAGGTGCGGGAAGGGAAGTGAAGGGAATGTGCAGGACGGGAACGGAATGGGCGGGAAGGGAAGGGAAGGGAAGGTGCGGGAAGGCAAGGAAAGGTGCGGGAATGGACGGGAAGGGAAGGTGCTGGTAAGGAAGTGTAGGGAAGGGAAGGTGCTGGTAAGGATTGTAGAGAAGGGAAGGTTTGGGAAGGGAAGGGAAGCGAAGGGAAGGTGCGGGAAGGGAAGGGAAGGGAAGGTGTGGGAAGGGAAGTTGCGGGAATGGAAAGGAAGGTGCGGCAAGGGAAGGTGCGGGAGAGGAATGTGCGGGAAGGGAAGGCAAGGTGCGGGAAGGGAAGGTGCGGGAAGTGAAGGTGCGGGAAGGGAAGGGAAGGTGCGGGATGTTAAGGGAAGGGAAGGGAAGGGAAGGGAAGGAAGGGAAGGGAAAGGAAGGGAATTGAAGCGAAGGGAAGGGAAGGGAAGGGAAGTTGCGGGAAAGGAAGGGAAGGTGCAGAAAGGGAAGGGAAGGGAAGGGAAGGTGCAGGAAGGGAAGGGAAGGTGCGGGAAGGTGCACGAAGATGCAGGAAGGGAAAGGAAGGGAAGGGAAGGGAAAGGAAGGGAAGGGAAGGGAAGGGAAGGGAAGGGAAGGGAAGGGAAGGGAAGGGAAGGGAAGGGAAGGGAAGGGAAGGGAAGGGAAGGGAAGGGAAGGGAAGGGAAGGGAAGGGAAGGATGGGAAGGGAAGGGAAGGGAAGGGAAGGGAATGGAAGGTGCGGGAAGGGAAGGGAAGGTGCGGGAAGGGAAGATGCGGGAAGCGAAGGTGTGGGAAGGGAAGGTGCGGGAAGGGAAGGTGAGGGAAGGGAAGGGAAGGTGCGGGAAGGGAAGGTGCAGGAAGGGAAGGTGCGGGAAGGGAAGAGAAGGGAAGGGAAGGTGCAAGAAGGGAGGTGAAGGGAAAATGCGGGATGGGAAGGTGCGTTAAGGGAAGGGAAGGGAAGGGAAGGGAAGGGAAGGGAAGGGAAGGGAAGGGAAGGGAAGGGAAGGGAAGGGAAGGGAAGGGAAGGGAAGGGAAGGGAAGGGAAGGGAAGGGAAGGGAAGGGAAGGGAAGGTGCGGGAAGGGAAGGTGCGGGAAGGGAAGGTGCGGGAAGGGAAGGTGCGGGAAGGGAAGGGAAGGGAAGGTGCGTTAAGGAAAGGGATTGTGCGGTAAGGGAAGGTAGGTGCGGGAAGGTGCGGGAAGGTGCGGGAAGGTGCGGGAAGGGAAGGGAAGGGAAGGGAAGGGAAGGGAAGGGAAGGGAAGGGAAGGGAAGGGAGGGGAAGGGGAGGGAAGGGAAGGGAAGGGAAGGGAAGGGAAGGGAAGGGAAGGGAAGGGAAGGGAAGGTTCGGGAAGGGAAGGGAAGGGAAGGGAAGGGAAGGGAAGGGAAGGGAAGGGAACGTGTGGGAAAGGAAGGGAATGTGCGGGAAGGGAAGGGAAGGTGTGGTAAGGGAAGGTAAGGGAAGGTGCTGGAAGGGAGGGTGCAGGAAGGGAAGGGAAGGGAAGGTGCGTTAAGGAAAGGGATTGTGCGGTAAGGGAAGGTAGGTGCGGGAAGGTGCGGGAAGGTGCGGGAAGGTGCGGGAAGGTGCGGGAAGGGAAGGTGCGGGAAGGGAAGGGAAGGGAAGGGAAGGGAAGGGAAGGGAAGGGAAGGGAAGGGAAGGGAAGGGAAGGGAAGGGAAAGGGTCGGGAAGTGGCAGGAAGGGGTGGGAAGTAAAGGTGCGGGAATGGAAGGGAAGGTGCAGGAAGGTGCAGGAAGGGAAGCTGAGGTGCGGAAAGTTGTGGGAAGGTGCGGGATGGAAGGGAAGGTGCGGGAAGTGAAGGGAAGGTGCGGAAAAGGAAGGGAAGGTGCAGGAAGGTGAGGGAAGGTGCGGGAAAATGCGGGAACGTGCGGGAAGGGAAGAGAAGGGAAGGGAAGGGAAGGGAAGGGAAGGGAAGGGAAGTGAAGGGAAGGAAAGGGAAGAGAAGGTAAGGGAAGGGAAGGGAAGGGAAGGGAAGGGAAGGGAAGGGAGGGGAAGGGAAGGGAAGGGAAGGGAAGGGAAGGGAAGGGAAGGGAAGGGAAGGGAAGGGAAGGGAAGGGAAGGGAAGGGAAGGGAAGGGAAGGGAAGGGAAGGGAAGGGAAGGGAAGGGAAGGGAAGGGAAGGTGTGGGAAGGGAAGGTTCGGGAAGGGAAGGGAAGGTTCGGGAAGGGAAGGGAAGGGAAGGGAAGGGAAGGGAAGGGAACGTGTGGGAAGGGAAGGGAATGTGCGGGAAGGGAAGGGAAGGTGCGGTAAGGAAAGGGAAGGTGCGGTAAGGGAAGGGAAGGGAACGGAAGGTGCTGGAAGGGAAGGTGCAGGAAGGGAAGGGAAGGGAAGGTGCGTTAAGGAAAGGGATTGTGCAGTAAGGGAAGGCAGGTGCGGGAAGGTGCGGGAAGGTGCGGGAAGGTGCGGGAAGGGAAGGGAAGGGAAGGTGCGGGAAGGGAAGGGAAGGGAAGGGAAGGGAAGGGAAGGGAAGGTGCGGGAAGGGAAGGGAAGGGAAGGGAAGTTAAGGGAAAGGGTCGGGAAGTGGCAGGAAGTGGTGGGAAGTAAAGGTGCGGGAAGGGAAGGGAAGGTGCAGAAAGGTGCGGGAAGGGAAGCTGAGGTGCGGAAAGTTGCGGGAAGGTGCGGGATGGAAGGGAAGTTGCGAGAAGTGAAGGGAAGGTGCGGAAAAGGAAGGGAAGGTGAAGGAAGGTGAGGGAAGGTGCGGGAAAATGCGGGAAGGTGCGGGAAGGGAAGAGAAGGGAAGGGAAGGGAAGGGAAGGAAAGGGAAGAGAAGGTAAGGGAAGGGAAGGGAAGGGAAGGGAAGGGAAGGGAAGGGAGGGGAAGGGAAGGGAAGGGACGGGAAGGGAAGGGAAGGGAAGGGAAGGGAAGGGAAGGTGTGGGAAGGGAAGGGAAGGTGTGGGAAGGGAAGGTGTGGGAAGGGAAGGTTCGGGAAGGGAAGGGAAGGTTCGGGAAGGGAAGGGAAGGGAAGGGAAGGGAAGGGAAGGGAACGTGTGGGAAGGGAAGGGAATGTGCGGGAAGGGAAGGGAAGGTGCGGTAAGGAAAGGGAAGGTGCGGTAAGGGAAGGCAGGTGCGGGAAGGTGCGGGAAGGTGCGGGAAGGTGCGGGAAGGGAAGGGAAGGGAAGGGAAGGGAAGGGAAGGGAAGGGAAGGGAAGGGAAGGGAAGGGAAGGGAAAGGGTCGGGAAGTGGCAGGAAGGGGTGGGAAGTAAAGGTGCGGGAAGGGAAGGGAAGGTGCAGGAAGGTGCGGGAAGTGAAGCTGAGGTGCGGGAAGTTGCGGGAAGGTGAGGGATGGAAGGGAAGGTGCGGGAAGTGAAGGGAAGGTGCGGAAAAGGAAGGGAAGGTGCAGGAAGGTGAGGGAAGGTGCGGGAAGATGTGGGAAGGTGCGAGAAGGAAAGAGAAGGGAAGGGAAGGGAAGGGAAGGAAAGGGAAGAGAAGGGAAGGGAAGGGAAGGGAAGGGAAGGGAAGGGAAGGGAAGGGAAGGGAAGGGAAGGGAAGGCAAGGGAAGGGAAGGGAAGGGAAGGGAAGGGAAGGGAAGGGAAGGGAAGGGAAGGGAAGGGAGGGGAAGGGAAGGGAAGGGAAGGGACGGGAAGGGAAGGGAAGGGAAGGGAAGGGAAGGGAAGGGAAGAGAAGGGAAGGGAAGGGAAGGGAAGGGAAGGGAAGGGAAGGGAAGGGAAGGGAAGGGAAGGGAAGGGAAGGGAAGGGAAGGGAAGGGAAGGGAAGGGAAGGAAGGGAAGGGAAGGGAAGGGAAGGGAAGGGAAGGGAAGGCAAGGGAAGGGAAGGGAAGGGAAGAGAAGGGAATGGAAGGTGTTGGAAGGGAAGTGAAGTTGTGGGAAGGGGAGGGAAGGGAAGGGAAGGGAAGGGAAGGGAAGGTGCAGGAAAGGAAGGTGCGGTAAGGGAAGATGCGGGAAGGTGAGGGAAGGGAAGGGAAGGTGCGGAAAGGGTAAGTGCGGGAAGAGAAGGTGCGGGAAGGGAAGGTGCGGGAAGGGAAGTGAAGGGAATGTACAAGACGGGAACGGAATGGGCGGGAAGGGAAGAGAAGGTGCGGGAAGGGAAGCAAAGGTTCGGGAATGGACGGGAAGGGAAGGTGCGGGTACGGAAGGGAAGGGAAGGGAAGGGAAGGGAAGGGAAGGGAAGGGAAGGGAAGGGAAGGGATGGGAAGGGAAGGAAAGGAAGGGGAAGGGAAGGGAAGGGAAGGGAAGGGAAGGGAAGGGAAGGGAAGGGAAGGGAAGGGAAGGGAAGGGAAGGGAAGGGAAGGGAAGGGAAGGGAAGGGAGGGGAAGGGAAGGGAAGGGAAGGGAAGGGAAGGGAAGGGAAGGGAAGGGAAGGGAAGGGAAGGGAAGGGAAGGGAAGGGAAGGGAAGGGAAGGTGCGGGAAGGGAAGGGAAGGGAAGGGAAGGGAAGGGAAGGGAAGGGAAGGGAAGGGAAGGGAAGGGAAGGGAAGGTGTGGGAAGGGAAGTGAAGTTGTGGGAAGGGAAGGGAAGGGAAGGGAAGGTGCAGGAAAGGAAGGTGCCATAAGGGAAGATGCGGGAAGGTGAGGGAAGGGAAGGGAAGGTGCGGGAAGGGAAGTGAAGGGAATGTGCAGGACGGGAATGGAATGGGCAGGAAGGGAAGGGAAGGTGCGGGAAGGGAAGGAAAGTTTCGGGAATGGACGGGAATGGAAGGTGCGGGTAGGGAAGTTTAGGGAAGGGAACGTGTGGGAAGGGAAGGGAAGGGAAGGTGTGGGAAGGGAAGGAAAGGTTCGGGAATGGACGGGAATGGAAGGTGCGGGTAGGGAAGGTTAGGGAAGGGAAGGTGTGGGAAGGAAAGGGAAGGGAAGGGAAGGTGCGGGAAGGGAAGGTGCGGGAAGGGAAAGGAAGGTGCGGCAAGGGAAGGTGCGTGAAAGGAAGGTGCGGGAAGGGAAGGGAAGGTGGGGAAGGGAAGGGAAGAGAAGGGAAGGGAAGGGAAGGGAAGGGAAGGGAAGGGAAGGGAAGGGAAGCGAAGGGAAGGGAAGGGAAGGGAAGTTGCGGGAAAGGAAGGGAAGGTGCAGAAAGGGAAGGGAAGCGAAGGGAAGGTGCAGGAAGGGAAGGGAAGGTGCAGAAAGGGAAGGGAAGGGAAGGGAAGGTGCAGGAAGGGAAGGGAAGGTGCGGGAAGTTGCACGAAGGTGCAGGAAGGGAAGGGAAGGGAAGGGAAGGGAATGGAAGGGAAGGGAAGGGAAGGGAAGGGAAGGGAAGGTAAGGGAAGGGAAGGGAAGGAAAGGGAAGGGAAGGGAAGGGAAGGGAAGGGAAGGGAAGGGAAGGGAAAGGGTCGGGAAGTGGCAGGAAGGGGTGGGAAGTAAAGGTGCGGGAAGGGAAGGGAAGGTGCAGGAAGGTGCGGGAAGTGAAGCTGAGGTGCGGGAAGTTGCGGGAATGTGCGGGATGGAAGGGAAGGTGCGGGAAGTGAAGGGAAGGTGCGGAAAAGGAAGGGAAGGTGCAGGAAGGTGAGGGAAGGTGCGGGAAGATGTGGGAAGGTGCGAGAAGGAAAGAGAAGGGAAGGGAAGGGAAGGGAAGGAAAGGGAAGGGAAGGGAAGGGAAGGGAAGGGAAGGGAAGGGAAGGGAAGGGAAGGGAAGGGAAGGGAAGGGAAGGGAAGGGAAGGGAAGGGAAGGGAAGGCAAGGGAAGGCAAGGGAAGGGAAGGGAAGGGAAGGGAAGGGAAGGGAGGGGAAGGGAAGGGAAGGGAAGGGACGGGAAGGGAAGGGAAGGGAAGGGAAGGGAAGGGAAGGGAAGAGAAGGGAAGGGAAGGGAAGGGAAGGGAAGGGAAGGGAAGGGAAGGGAAGGGAAGGGAAGGGAAGGGAAGGGAAGGGAAGGGATGGGGAAGGGAAGGGAAGGGAAGGGAAGGGAAGGGAAGAGAAGGGAATGGAAGGTGTTGGAAGGGAAGTGAAGTTGTGGGAAGGGGAGGGAAGGGAAGGGAAGGGAAGGTGCGGGAAGGGAAGCAAAGGTTCGGGAATGGACGGGAAGGGAAGGTGCGGGTACGGAAGGGAAGGGAAGGGAAGGGAAGGGAAGGGAAGGGAAGGGAAGGGAAGGGAAGGGAAGGGAAGGGAAAGGGTCAGGAAGTGGCAGGAAGGGGTGGGAAGTAAAGGTGCGTTAAGGGAAGGGAAGGGAAGGGAAGGGAAGGGAAGGGAAGGGAAGGGAAGGGAAGGGAAGGGAAGGGAAGGGAAGGGAAGGGAAGGGAAGGGAAGGGAAAGGGTCGGGAAGTGGCAGGAAGGGGTGGGAAGTAAAGGTGCGGGAAGGGAAGGGAAGGTGCAGGAAGGTGCGGGAAGTGAAGCTGAGGTGCGGGAAGTTGCGGGAATGTGCGGGATGGCAGGGAAGGTGCGGGAAGTGAAGGGAAGGTACGGAAAAGGAAGGGAAGGTGCAGGAAGGTGAAGGAAGGTGCGGGAAGATGGGGGAAGGTGCGAGAAGGGAAGAGAAGGGAAGGGAAGGGAAGGGAAGGGAAGGGAGGGGAAGGGAAGGGAAGGGAAGGGAAGGGAAGGGAAGGGAAGGGAAGGGAACGTGTGGGAAGGGAAGGGAATGTGCGGGAAGGGAAGGGAAGGTGCCGTAAGGAAAGGGAAGGTGCGGTAAGGGAAGGCAGGTGCGGGAAGGTGCGGGAAGGTGCGGGAAGGTGCGGGAAGGGAAGGGAAGGGAAGGGAAGGGAAGGGAAGGGAAGGGAAGGGAAGGGAAGGGAAGGGAAGGGAAGGGAAGGGAAGGGAAGTGAACGATGGGAAGTGAACGATGGGAAGGGAAGGGAAGGGAAGGGAAGGGAAGGGAAGGGAAGGGAAGGGAAGGGAAGGGAAGGGAAGGGAAGGGAAGGGAAGGTGCGGGAAGGGAAGGGAAGGTGCGGGAAGGGAAGATGCGGGAAGCGAAGGTGTGGGAAGGGAAGGTGCGGGAAGGGAAGGTGCGGGAAGGGAAGGGAAGGTGCGGGAAGTGAAGGGAAGGTGCGGGAAGGGAAGGTGCGGGAAGTTAAGGTGCGGGAAGGGAAGAGAATGGAAAGGAAGGTGCAAGAAGGGATGAGAAGAGAAGGTCCGGGATGGGAAGGTGCGTTAAGGGAAGGGAAGGGAAGGGAAGGGAAGGGAAGGGAAGGGAAGGGAAGGGAAGGGAAGGGAAGGGAAGGGAAGGGAAGGGAAAGGGTTGGGAAGTGGCAGGAAGGGGTGGGAAGTAAAGGTGCGGGAAGGGAAGGGAAGGTGCAGGAAGGTGCGGGAAGTGAAGCTGAGGTGCGGGAAGTTGCGGGAATGTGCGGGATGGAAGGGAAGGTGCGGGAAGTGAAGGAAAGGTGCGGAAAAGGAAGGGAAGGTGCAGGAAGGTGAAGGAAGGTGCGGGAAGATGTGGTAAGGTGCGAGAAGGAAGAGAAGGGAAGGGAAGGGAAGGGAAGGGAAGGGAAGGGAAGGGAAGGGAAGGGAAGGGAAGGGATGGGAAGGGAAGGGAAGGGAAGGGAAGGGAAGGGAAGGGAAGGGAAGGGAAGGGAAGGGAAGGGAAGGGAAGGGAACGTGTGGGAAGGGAAGGGAATGTGCGGGAAGGGAAGGGAAGGTGCGGTAAGGAAAGGGAAGGTGCGGTAAGGGAAGGCAGGTGCGGGAAGGTGCGGGAAGGTGCGGGAAGGGAAGGGAAGGGAAGGGAAGGGAAGGGAAGGGAAGGGAAGGGAAGGGAAGGGAAGGGAAGGGAAAGGGTCGGGAAGTGGCAGGAAGGGGTGGGAAGTAAAGGTGCGGGAAGGGAAGGGAAGGTGCAGGAAGGTGCGGGAAGTGAAGCTGAGGTGCGGGAAGTTGCGGGAAGGTGAGGGATGGAAGGGAAGGTGCGGGAAGTGAAGGGAAGGTGCGGAAAAGGAAGGGAAGGTGCAGGAAGGTGAGGGAAGGTGCGGGAAGATGTGGGAAGGTGCGAGAAGGAAAGAGAAGGGAAGGGAAGGGAAGGGAAGGAAAGGGAAGAGAAGGGAAGGGAAGGGAAGGGAAGGGAAGGGAAGGGAAGGGAAGGGATGGAAGGGAAGGGAAGGGAAGGCAAGGGAAGGGAAGGGAAGGGAAGGGAAGGGAAGGGAAGGGAAGGGAAGGGAAGGGAAGGGAAGGGAAGGGAGGGGAAGGGAAGGGAAGGGAAGGGACGGGAAGGGAAGGGAAGGGAAGGGAAGGGAAGGGAAGGGAAGAGAAGGGAAGGGAAGGGAAGGGAAGGGAAGGGAAGGGAAGGGAAGGGAAGGGAAGGGAAGGGAAGGGAAGGGAAGGGAAGGGAAGGGAAGGGAAGGGAAGGGAAGGGAAGGGAAGGGAAGGGAAGGGAAGGGAAGGGAAGGGAAGGGAAGGGAAGGGAAGGCAAGGGAAGGGAAGGGAAGGGAAGAGAAGGGAATGGAAGGTGTTGGAAGGGAAGTGAAGTTGTGGGAAGGGGAGGGAAGGGAAGGGAAGGGAAGGGAAGGGAAGGTGCAGGAAAGGAAGGTGCGGTAAGGGAAGATGCGGGAAGGTGAGGGAAGGGAAGGGAAGGTGCGGAAAGGGTAAGTGCGGGAAGAGAAGGTGCGGGAAGGGAAGGTGCGGGAAGGGAAGTGAAGGGAATGTACAAGACGGGAACGGAATGGGCGGGAAGGGAAGAGAAGGTGCGGGAAGGGAAGCAAAGGTTCGGGAATGGACGGGAAGGGAAGGTGCGGGTACGGAAGGGAAGGGAAGGGAAGGGAAGGGAAGGGAAGGGAAGGGAAGGGAAGGGAAGGGAAGGGAAGGGATGGGAAGGGAAGGAAAGGAAGGGGAAGGGAAGGGAAGGGAAGGGAAGGGAAGGGAAGGGAAGGGAAGGGAAGGGAAGGGAAGGGAAGGGAAGGGAAGGGAAGGGAAGGGAAGGGAAGGGAAGGGAAGGGAGGGGAAGGGAAGGGAAGGGAAGGGAAGGGAAGGGAAGGGAAGGGAAGGGAAGGGAAGGGAAGGGAAGGGAAGGGAAGGGAAGGGAAGGGAAGGTGCGGGAAGGGAAGGGAAGGGAAGGGAAGGGAAGGGAAGTGAAGGGAAGGGAAGGGAAGGGAAGGGAAGGGAAGGGAAGGGAAGGGAAGGGAAGGGAAGGGAAGGTGTGGGAAAGGAAGTGAAGTTGTGGGAAGGGAAGGGAAGGGAAGGGAAGGTGCAGGAAAGGAAGGTGCCATAAGGGAAGATGCGGGAAGGTGAGGGAAGGGAAGGGAAGGTGCGGGAAGGGAAGTGAAGGGAATGTGCAGGACGGGAATGGAATGGGCAGGAAGGGAAGGGAAGGTGCGGGAAGGGAAGGAAAGTTTCGGGAATGGACGGGAATGGAAGGTGCGGGTAGGGAAGTTTAGGGAAGGGAACGTGTGGGAAGGGAAGGGAAGGGAAGGTGTGGGAAGGGAAGGAAAGGTTCGGGAATGGACGGGAATGGAAGGTGCGGGTAGGGAAGGTTAGGGAAGGGAAGGTGTGGGAAGGAAAGAAGGGAAGGTGCGGGAAGGGAAAGGAAGGTGCGGCAAGGGAAGGTGCGTGAAAGGAAGGTGCGGGAAGGGAAGGGAAGGTGGGGAAGGGAAGGGAGAGAGGGAAGGGAAGGGAAGGGAAGGGAAGGGAAGGGAAGGGAAGGGAAGGGAAGGGAAGGGAAGGGAAGGGAAGGGAAGGGAACGGAAGCGAAGGGAAGGGAAGGGAAGGGAAGTTGCGGGAAAGGAAGGGAAGGTGCAGAAAGGGAAGGGAAGCGAAGGGAAGGTGCAGGAAGGGAAGGGAAGGTGCAGAAAGGGAAGGGAAGGGAAGGGAAGGTGCAGGAAGGGAAGGGAAGGTGCGGGAAGTTGCACGAAGGTGCAGGAAGGGAAGGGAAGGGAAGGGAAGGGAAGGGAAGGGAAGGGAAGGGAAGGGAAGGGAAGGGAAGGGAAGGGAAGGGAAGGGAAGGGAAGGGAAGGGAAGGGAAGGGAAAGGGTCGGGAAGTGGCAGGAAGGGGTGGGAAGTAAAGGTGCGGGAAGGGAAGGGAAGGTGCAGGAAGGTGCGGGAAGTGAAGCTGAGGTGCGGGAAGTTGCGGGAATGTGCGGGATGGAAGGGAAGGTGCGGGAAGTGAAGGGAAGGTGCGGAAAAGGAAGGGAAGGTGCAGGAAGGTGAGGGAAGGTGCGGGAAGATGTGGGAAGGTGCGAGAAGGAAAGAGAAGGGAAGGAAAGGGAAGGGAAGGAAAGGGAAGGGAAGGGAAGGGAAGGGAAGGGAAGGGAAGGGAAGGGAAGGGAAGGGAAGGGAAGGGAAGGGAAGGGAAGGGAAGGGAAGGGAAGGGAAGGGAAGGGAAGGCAAGGGAAGGCAAGGGAAGGGAAGGGAAGGGAAGGGAAGGGAAGGGAAGGGAGGGGAAGGGAAGGGAAGGGAAGGGACGGGAAGGGAAGGGAAGGGAAGGGAAGGGAAGGGAAGGGAAGAGAAGGGAAGGGAAGGGAAGGGAAGGGAAGGGAAGGGAAGGGAAGGGAAGGGAAGGGAAGGGAAGGGAAGGGAAGGGAAGGGAAGGGAAGGGAAGGGAAGGGAAGGGAAGGGAAGGGAAGGGAAGGGAAGGGAAGAGAAGGGAATGGAAGGTGTTGGAAGGGAAGTGAAGTTGTGGGAAGGGGAGGGAAGGGAAGGGAAGGGAAGGTGCGGGAAGGGAAGCAAAGGTTCGGGAATGGACGGGAAGGGAAGGTGCGGGTACGGAAGGGAAGGGAAGGGAAGGGAAGGGAAGGGAAGGGAAGGGAAGGGAAGGGAAAGGGTCAGGAAGTGGCAGGAAGGGGTGGGAAGTAAAGGAGCGTTAAGGGAAGGGAAGGGAAGGGAAGGGAAGGGAAGGGAAGGGAAGGGAAGGGAAGGGAAGGGAAGGGAAGGGAAGGGAAGGGAAGGGAAGGGAAGGGAAGGGAAGGGAAGGGAAGGGAAAGGGTCGGGAAGTGGCAGGAAGGGGACGGAAGTAAAGGTGCGGGAAGGGAAGGGAAGGTGCAGGAAGGTGCGGGAAGTGAAGCTGAGGTGCGGGAAGTTGCGGGAATGTGCGGGATGGCAGGGAAGGTGCGGGAAGTGAAGGGAAGTTGCGGAAAAGGAAGGGAAGGTGCAGGAAGGTGAAGGAAGGTGCGGGAAGATGGGGGAAGGTGCGAGAAGGGAAGAGAAGGGAAGGGAAGGGAAGGGAAGGGAAGGGAGGGGAAGGGAAGGGAAGGGAAGGGAAGGGAAGGGAAGGGAAGGGAAGGGAAGGGAAGGGAAGGGAAGGGAACGTGTGGGAAGGGAAGGGAATGTGCGGGAAGGGAAGGGAAGGTGCCGTAAGGAAAGGGAAGGTACGGTAAGGGAAGGCAGGTGCGGGAAGGTGCGGGAAGGTGCGGGAAGGTGCGGGAAGGTGCGGGAAGGGAAGGGAAGGGAAGGGAAGGGAAGGGAAGGGAAGGGAAGGGAAGGGAAGGGAAGGGAAGGGAAGGGAAGGGAAGGGAAGGGAAGGGAAGGGAAGGGAAGGGAAAGGGTCGGGAAGTGGCAGGAAGGGGTGGGAAGCAAAGGTGCGGGAAGGGAAGGGAAGGGAAGTTGCAGGAAGGTGCGGGAAGTGAAGCTGAGGTGCGGGAAGTTGCGGGAAGGTGAGGGATGGAAGGGAAGGTGCGGGAAGTGAAGGGAAGGTGCGGAAAAGGAAGGGAAG
This sequence comes from Caloenas nicobarica, assembly GCF_036013445.1. Taxonomy (NCBI): domain Eukaryota; kingdom Metazoa; phylum Chordata; class Aves; order Columbiformes; family Columbidae; genus Caloenas; species Caloenas nicobarica. Next base: position 13,069 of record NW_027017638.1, read on the forward strand.
GTGCAGGAAGGTGAGGGAAGGTGCGGGAAGATGTGGGAAGTTGCGAGAAGGAAAGAGAAGGGAAGGGAAGGGAAGGGAAGGAAAGGGAAGAGAAGGGAAGGGAAGGGAAGGGAAGGGAAGGGAAGGGAAGGGAAGGGAAGGGAAGGGAAGGGAAGGGAAGGGAAGGGAAGGGAAGGGAAGGGAAGGGAAGGGAAGGGAAGGCAAGGGAAGGGAAGGGAAGGGAAGGAAAGGGAAGGGAAGGGAAGGGAAGGGAAGGGAGGGTAAGGGAAGGGAAGGGAAGGGAAGGGACGGGAAGGGAAGGGAAGGGAAGGGAAGGGAAGGGAAGGTGCGGGAAGGTGCGGGAAGGTGCGGGAAGGTGCGGGAAGGGAAGGGAAGGGAAGGGAAGGGAAGGGAAGGGAAGGGAAGGGAAGGGAAGGGAAGGGAAGAGAAGGGAATGGAAGGTGTTGGAAGGGAAGTGAAGTTGTGGGAAGGGGAGGGAAGGGAAGGGAAGGGAAGGGAAGGGAAGGTGCAGGAAAGGAAGGTGCGGTAAGGGAAGATGCGGGAAGGTAAGGGAAGGGAAGGGAAGGTGCGGAAAGGGTAAAGTGCGGGAAGATAAGGTGCGGGAAGGGAAGGTGCGGGAAGGGAAGTGAAGGGAATGTACAAGACGGGAACGGAATGGGCGGGAAGGGAAGGGAAGGTGCAGGAAGGTGAAGGAAGTTGTGGGAAGATGTGCGAAGGTGCGAGAAGGGAAGAGAAGGGAAGGGAAGGGAAGGGAAGGGAAGGGAAGGGAAGGGAAGGGAAGGGAAGGGAAGGGAAGGGAAGGGAAGGGAAGGGAAGGGAAGGGAAGGGAAGGGAAGGGAACGTGTGGGAAGGGAAGGGAATGTGCGGGAAGGGAAGGGAAGGTGCGGTAAGGAAAGGGAAGGTGCGGTAAGGGAAGGCAGGTGCGGGAAGGTGAGGGAAGGTGCGGGAAGGTGCGGGAAGGTGCGGGAAGGGAAGGGAAGGGAAGGGAAGGGAAGGGAAGGGAAGGGAAGGGAAGGGAAGGGAAGGGAAGGGAAGGGAAGGGAAGGGAAGGGAAGGGAAGAGAAGGGAATGGAAGGTGTTGGAAGGGAAGTGAAGTTGTGGGAAGGGGAGGGAAGGGAAGGGAAGGGAAGGGAAGGGAAGGTGCAGGAAAGGAAGGTGCGGTAAGGGAAGATGCGGGAAGGTGAGGGAAGGGAAGGGAAGGTGCGGAAAGGGTAAAATGCGGGAAGAGAATGTGCGGGAAGGGAAGGTGCGGGAAGGGAAGTGAAGGGAATGTACAAGACGGGAACGGAATGGGCGGGAAGGGAAGGGAAGGTGCAGGAAGGTGAAGGAAGGTGTGGGAAGATGTGGGAAGGTGCGAGAAGGGAAGAGAAGGGAAGGGAAGGGAAGGGAAGGGAAGGGAAGGGAAGGGAAGGGAAGGGAAGGGAAGGGAAGGGAAGGGAAGGGAACGTGTGGGAAGGGAAGGGAATGTGCGGGAAGGGAAGGGAAGGTGCGGTAAGGAAAGGGAAGGTGCGGTAAGGGAAGGCAGGTGCGGGAAGGTGAGGGAAGGTGCGGGAAGGTGCGGGAAGGTGCGGGAAGGGAAGGGAAGGGAAGGGAAGAGAAGGGAAGGGAAGGGAAGGGAAGGGAAGGGAAGGGAAGGGAAGGGAAGGGAAGGGAAGGGAAGGGAAGGGAAAGGGTCGGGAAGTGGCAGGAAGGGGTGGGAAGTAAAGGTGCGGGAAGGGAAGGGAAGGTGCAGGAAGGTGCGGGAAGTGAAGCTGAGGTGCGGGAAGTTGCGGGAAGGTGAGGGATGGAAGGGAAGGTGCGGGAAGTGAAGGGAAGGTGCGGAAAAGGAAGGGAAGGTGCAGGAAGGTGAGGGAAGGTGCGGGAAGATGTGGGAAGGTGCGAGAAGGGAAGGGAAGGGAAGGGAAGGGAAGGGAAGGAAAGGGAAGAGAAGGGAAGGGAAGGGAAGGGAAGGGAAGGAAGGGAAGGGAAGGGAAGGGAAGGGAAGGGAAGGGAAGGGAAGGGAAGGGAAGGGAAGGGAAGGGAAGGGAAGGGAAGGCAAGGGAAGGGAAGGGAAGGGAAGGGAAGGGAAGGGAAGGGAAGGGAAGGGAAGGGAAGGGAAGGGAAGGGAAGGGAAGGGACGGGAAGGGAAGGGAAGGGAAGGGAAGGGAAGGGAAGAGAAGGGAAGGGAAGGGAAGAGAAGGGAAGGGAAGGGAAAGGAAGGGAAGGGAAGGGAAGGGAAGGGAAGGGAAGGGAAGGGAAGGGAAGGGAAGGGAAGGGAAGGGAAGGGAAGGGAAGGGAAGAGAAGGGAATGGAAGGTGTTGGAAGGGAAGTGAAGTTGTGGGAAGGGGAGGGAAGGGAAGGGAAGGGAAGGGAAGGTGCAGGAAAGGAAGGTGCGGTAAGGGAAGATGCGGGAAGGTGAGGGAAGGGAAGGGAAGGTGCGGAAAGGGTAAAGTGCGGGAAGAGAAGGTGCGGGAAGGGAACGTGCGGGAAGGGAAGTGAAGGGAATGTACAAGACGGGAACGGAATGGGCGGGAAGGGAAGGGAAGGTGCGGGAAGGGAAGGAAAGGTTCGGGAATGGACGGGAAGGGAAGGTGCGGGTACGGAAGGGAAGGGAAGGGAAGGGAAGGGAAGGGAAGGGAAGGGAAGGGAAGGGAAGGGAAGGGATGGGAAGGGAAGGAAAGGAAGGGGAAGGGAAGGGAAGGGAAGGGAAGGGAAGGGAAGGGAAGGGAAGGGAAGGGAAGGGAAGGGAAGGGAAGGGAAGGGAGGGGAAGGGAAGGGAAGGGAAGGGAAGGGAAGGGAAGGGAAGGGAAGGGAAGGGAAGGGAAGGGAAGGGAAGGGAAGGGAAGGTGTGGGAAGGGAAGTGAAGTTGTGGGAAGGGAAGGAAAGGGACGGGAAGGGAAGGGAAGGGAAGGTGCAGGAAAGGAAGGTGCGGTAAGGGAAGATGCGGGAAGGTGTGGGAAGGGAAGGGAAGGTGCGGAAAGGTTAAGTGCGGGAAGAAAAGGTGCGGGAAGGAAAGGAAAGGTTCGGGAATGGACGGGAAGGGAAGGTGCGGGTAAGGAAGGGTAGGGAAGGGAAGGTGTGGGAAGGGAAGGGAAGCGAAGGGAAGGTGCGGGAAGGGAAGGGAAGGGAAGGTGTGGGAAGGGAAGGTGCGGGAAAGGAATGTGCGGGAAGGGAAGGCAAGGTGCGGGAAGGGAATGTGCGGGAAGTGAAGGTGCGGGAAGGGAAGGGAAGGTGCGTAAGGGAAGGCAGGTGCGGGAAGGTGAGGGAAGGTGCGGGAAGGTGCGGGAAGGGAAGGGAAGGGAAGGGAAGGGAAGGGAAGGGAAGGGAAGGGAAGGGAAGGGAAGGGAAGGGAAGGGAAGGGAAGGGAAGGGAAGGGAAGGGAAAGGGTCGGGAAGTGGCAGGAAGGGGTGGGAAGTAAAGGTGCGGGAAGGGAAGGGAAGGTGCAGGAAGGTGCGGGAAGTGAAGCTGAGGTGCGGGAAGTTGCGGGAAGGTGAGGGATGGAAGGGAAGGTGCGGGAAGTGAAGGGAAGGTGCGGAAAAGGAAGGGAAGGTGCAGGAAGGTGAGGGAAGGTGCGGGAAGATGTGGGAAGGTGCGAGAAGGAAAGAGAAGAGAAGGGAAGGGAAGGGAAGGAAAGGGAAGAGAAGGGAAGGGAAGGGAAGGGAAGGGAAGGGAAGGGAAGGGAAGGGAAGGGAAGGGAAGGGAAGGGAAGGCAAGGGAAGGGAAGGGAAGGGAAGGGAAGGGAAGGGAAGGGAAGGGAAGGGAAGGGAGGGGAAGGGAAGGGAAGGGAAGGGACGGGAAGGGAAGGGAAGGGAAGGGAAGGGAAGGGAAGAGAAGGGAAGGGAAGGGAAGAGAAGGGAAGGGAAGGGAAAGGAAGGGAAGGGAAGGGAAGGGAAGGGAAGGGAAGGGAAGGGAAGGGAAGGGAAGGGAAGGGAAGGGAAGGGAAGGGAAGGGAAGGGAAGGGAAGGGAAGAGAAGGGAATGGAAGGTGTTGGAAGGGAAGTGAAGTTGTGGGAAGGGGAGGGAAGGGAAGGGAAGGGAAGGGAAGGTGCAGGAAAGGAAGGTGCGGTAAGGGAAGATGCGGGAAGGTGAGGGAAGGGAAGGGAAGGTGCGGAAAGGGTAAAGTGCGGGAAGAGAAGGTGCGGGAAGGGAACGTGCGGGAAGGGAAGTGAAGGGAATGTACAAGACGGGAACGGAATGGGCGGGAAGGGAAGGGAAGTTGCGGGAAGGGAAGGAAAGGTTCGGGAATGGACGGGAAGGGAAGGTGCGGGTACGGAAGGGAAGGGAAGGGAAGGGAAGGGAAGGGAAGGGAAGGGAAGGGAAGGGAAGGGAAGGGAAGGGATGGGAAGGGAAGGAAAGGAAGGGGAAGGGAAGGGAAGGGAAGGGAAGGGAAGGGAAGGGAAGGGAAGGGAAGGGAAGGGAAGGGAAGGGAAGGGAAGGGAAGGGAAGGGAGGGGAAGGGAAGGGAAGGGAAGGGAAGGGAAGGGAAGGGAAGGGAAGGGAAGGGAAGGGAAGGGAAGGGAAGGGAAGGGAAGGTGTGGGAAGGGAAGTGAAGTTGTGGGAAGGGAAGGAAAGGGACGGGAAGGGAAGGGAAGGGAAGGTGCAGGAAAGGAAGGTGCGGTAAGGGAAGATGCGGGAAGGTGTGGGAAGGGAAGGGAAGGTGCGGAAAGGGTAAGTGCGGGAAGAAAAGGTGCGGGAAGGAAAGGAAAGGTTCGGGAATGGACGGGAAGGGAAGGTGCGGGTAAGGAAGGGTAGGGAAGGGAAGGTGTGGGAAGGGAAGGGAAGCGAAGGGAAGGTGCGGGAAGGGAAGGGAAGGGAAGGTGTGGGAAGGGAAGGTGCGGGAAAGGAATGTGCGGGAAGGGAAGGCAAGGTGCGGGAAGGGAATGTGCGGGAAGTGAAGGTGCGGGAAGGGAAGGGAAGGTGCGGGATGTTAAGTAAAGGGAAGGGAAGGGAAGGAAGGGAAGGGAAAGGAAGGGAAGGGAAGGGAAGCGAAGGGAAGGGAAGGGAAGGGAAGTTGCGGGAAAGGAAGGGAAGGTGCAGAAAGGGAAGGGAAGCGAAGGGAAGGTGCAGGAAGGGAAGGGAAGGTGCAGAAAGGGAAGGGAAGGGAAGGGAAGGGAAGGTGCAGGAAGGGAAGGGAAGGTGCGGGAAGGTGCACGAAGGGGCAGGAAGGGAAAGGAAGGGAAGGGAAGGGAAGGGAAGGGAAGGGAAGGGAAGGGAAGGGAAGGGAAGGGAAGGGAAGGGAAGGGAAGGGAAGGGAAGGAAGGGAAGGGAAGGGAAGGGAAGGGAAGGGAAGGGAAGGGAAGGGAAGGGAAGGGAAGTGAACGATGGGAAGGGAAGGGAACGGAAGGGAAGGGACGGTGCGGGAAGGGAAGGGAAGGTGCGGGAAGGGAAGATGCGGGAAGCGAAGGTGTGGGAAGGGAAGGTGCGGGAAGGGAAGGTGCGGGAAGGGAAGGGAAGGTGCGGGAAGTGAAGGGAAGGTGCGGGATGTTAAGGGAAGGGAAGGGAAGGGAAGGAAGGGAAGGGAAAGGAAGGAAAGGGAAGGGAAGCGAAGGGAAGGGAAGGGAAGGGAAGTTGCGGGAAAGGAAGGGAAGGTGCAGAAAGGGAAGGGAAGCGAAGGGAAGGTGCAGGAAGGGAAGGGAAGGGAAGGGAAGGTGCAGGAAGGGAAGGGAAGGTGCGGGAAGGTGCACGAAGGTGCAGGGAGGGAAAGGAAGGGAAGGGAAGGGAAGGGAAGGGAAGGGAAGGGAAGGGAAGGGAAGGGAAGGGAAGGGAAGGGAAGGGAAGTAAACGATGGGAAGGGAAGGGAAGGGAAGGGAAGGGAAGGGAAGGGACGGTGCGGGAAGGGAAGGGAAGGTGCGGGAAGGGAAGATGCGGGAAGCGAAGGTGTGGGAAGGGAAGGTGCGGGAAGGGAAGGTGCGGGAAGGGAAGGGAAGGTGCGGGAAGTGAAGGGAAGGTGCGGGAAGGGAAGGTGCGGGAAGGGAAGTAGCGGGAAGGGAAGAGAATGGAAAGGAAGGTGCAAGAAGTGATGGGAAGGGAAGGTGCGGGATGGGAAGGTGCGTTAAGGGAAGGGAAGGGAAGGGAAGGGAAGGGAAGGGAAGGGAAGGGAAGGGAAGGGAAGGGAAGGGAAGGGAAGGGAAGGGAAGGGAAGGGAAGGGAAGGGAAGGGAAGGGAAGGGAAGGGAAGGGAAGGGAAGGGAAGGAGCGGGAAGGGAATGTGCGGGAAGGGAAGGTTCAGGAAGGGAAGAGAAAGGAAGGGAAGGGAAGGGAAGGGAAGGGAAGGGAAGGTGCGTAAGGAAAGGGAAGGTGCGGTAAGGGAAGGGAAGGGAAGGGAAGGTGCTGGAACGGAAGGTGCAGGAAGGGAAGGGAAGGGAAGGTGCATTAAGGAAAGGGAAGGTGCGGTAAGGGAAGGCAGGTGCGGGAAGGTGCGGGAAGGTGCGGGAAGGTGCGGGAAGGGAAGGGAAGGGAAGGTGCGGGAAGGGAAGGGAAGGGAAGGGAAGGGAAGGGAAGGGAAGAGAAGGGAAAGGGAAGGGAAGGGAAGGGAAGGGAAGGGAAGGGAAGGGAAGGGAAGGGAAGGGAAGGGAAAGGGTCGGGAAGTGGCAGGAAGGGGTGGGAAGTAAAGGTGCGGGAAGGGAAGGGAAGGTGCAGGAAGGTGCGGGAAGTGAAGCTGAGGTGCGGGAAGTTGCGGGAAGGTGCGGGATGGAAAGGAAGGTGCGGGAAGTGAAGGGAAGGTGCGGAAAAGGAAGGGAAGGTGCAGGAATGTGAGGGAAGGTGCGGGAAGATGTGGGAAGGTGCGAGAAGGGAAGAGAAGGGAAGGGAAGGGAAGGGAAGGAAAGGGAAGAGAAGGGAAGGGAAGGGAAGGGAAGGGAAGGGAAGGGAAGGGAAGGGAAGGGAAGGGAAGGGAAGGGAAGGGAAGGGAAGGGAAGGGAAGGCAAGGGAAGGGAAGGGAAGGGAAGGGAAGGGAAGGGAGGGGAAGGGAAGGGAAGGGAAGGGACGGGAAGGGAAGGGAAGGGAAGGGAAGGGAAGTGAAGGGAAGGGAAGGGAAGGGAAGGGAAGGGAAGGGAAGGGAAGGGAAGGGAAGGGAAGGGAAGGGAAGGGAAGGGAAGGGAAGGGAAGGGAAGGGAAGGGAAGGGAAGGGAAGGGAAGGGAAGGGAAGGGAAGAGAAGGGAATGGAAGGTGTTGGAAGGGAAGTGAAGTTGTGGGAAGGGAAGGGAAGGGAAGGGAAGGGAAGGTGCAGGAAAGGGTAAGTGCGGGAAGAGAAGGTGCGGGAAGGGAAGGTGCGGGAAGGGAAGTGAAGGGAATGTGCAGGACGGGAACGGAATGGGCGGGAAGGGAAGGGAAGGTGCGGGAAGGGAAGGAAATGTTCGGGAATGGACGGGAAGGGAAGGTGCGGGTAGGGAAGGGAAGGGAAGGGAAGGTGTGTGAAGGGAAGGGAAGGGAAGGGAAGGGAAGGGAAGGGAAGGGAAGGGAAGGGAAGGGAAGGGAAGGGAAGGGAAGGGAAGGGAAGGAATGGGAAGGGAAGGGAAGGGAACGATGGGAAGGGAAGGGAAGGGAAGGTAAGGGAAGGGAAGGGAAGGGAAGGGAAGGGAAGGGAAGGGAAGGTGCGGGAAGGGAAGGGAAGGTGCGGGAAGGGAAGATGCGGGAAGCGAAGGTGTGGGAAGGGAAGGTGCGGGAAGGGAAGGTGCGGGAAGGGAAGGGAAGGTGCGGGAAGTGAAGGGAAGCTGCGGGAAGGGAAGGTGCGGGAAGGGAAGGTGCGGGATGGGAAGGTGCGTTAAGGGAAGGGAAGGGAAGGGAAGGGAAGGGAGGGAAGGGAAGGGAAGGGAAGGGAAGGGAAGGGAAGGGAAGGGAAGGGAAGGGAAGGGAAGGGAAGGGAAGGGAAGGGAAGGGAAGGGAAGGGAAGGGAAGGGAAGGGAAGGGAAGGAGCTGGAAGGGAAGGTGCGGGAAGGGAAGGTTCGGGAAGGGAAGAGAAGGGAAGGGAAAAGAAGGGAAGGGAAGGGAAGGGAAGGGAAGGGAAGGGAAGGGAAGGGAAGGGAAGGGAAGGGAAGGGAACGTGTGGGAAGGGAAGGGAATGTGCGGGAAGGGAAGGGAAGGTGCGGTAAGGAAAGGGAAGGTGCGGTAAGGGAAGGGAAGGGAAGGGAAGGTGCTGGAAGGGAAGGTGCAGGAAGGGAAGGGAAGGGAAGGTGCGTTAAGGAAAGGGAAGGTGCCGTAAGGGAAGGCAGGTGCGGGAAGGTGCGGGAAGGTGCGGGAAGGTGCGGGAAGGTGCGGGAAGGTGCGGGAAGGGAAGGGAAGGGAAGGGAAGGGAAGGGAAGAGAAGGGAAGGGAAGGGAAGGGAAGGGAAGGGAAGGGAAGGGAAGGGAAGGGAAGGGAAGGGAAGGGAAGGGAAGGGAAGGGAAGGGAAGGGAAGGGAAGGGAAGGGAAGGGAAGGGAAGGGAAGGGAAGGGAAAGGGTCGGGAAGTGACAGGAAGGGGTGGGAAGTAAAGGTGCGGGAAGGGAAGGGAAGGTGCAGGAAGGTGCGGGAAGTGAAGCTGAGGTGCGGGAAGTTGCGGGAAGGTGCGGGATGGAAGGGAAGGTGCGGGAAGTGAAGGGAAGGTGCAGAAAAGGAAGGGAAGGTGCAGGAAGGTGAGGGAAGGTGCGGGAAGATGCGGGAAGGTGCGAGAAGGGAAGAGAAGGGAAGGGAAGGGAAGGGAAGGAAAGGGAAGAGAAGGGAAGGGAAGGGAAGGGAAGGGAAGGGAAGGGAAGGGAAGGGAAGGGAAGGGAAGGGAAGGGAAGGGAAGGGAAGGGAAGGGAAGGGAAAGGAAGGGAAGGGAAGGGAAGGGAAGGGAAAGGAAGGGAAGGGAAGGGAAGGGAAGGGAAGGCAAGGGAAGGGAAGGGAAGGCAAGGGAAGGGAAGGGAAGGGAAGGGAAGGGAGGGGAAGGCAAGGGAAGGGAAGGGAAGGGAAGGGAAGGGAGGGGAAGGGAAGGGAAGGGAAGGGAAGGGAAGGGAAGGGAAGGGAAGGGAAAGGAAGTGAAGTGAAGGGAAGGGAAGGGAAGGGAAGGGAAGGGAAGGGAAGGGAAGGGAAGAGAAGGGAATGGAAGGTGTTGGAAGGGAAGTGAAGTTGTGGGAAGGGAAGGGAAGGGAAGGGAAGGTGCAGGAAAGGAAGGTGCGGTAAGGGAAGATGCGGGAAGGTGAGGGAAGGGAAGGGAAGGTGCGGAAAGGATAAGTGCGGGAAGAGAAGGTGCGGGAAGGGAAGGTGCGGGAAGGGAAGGGAAGGGAAGGGAAGGGAAGGGAACGGAAGGGAAGGTAAAGGAAGGGAAGGGAAGGGAAGGGAAGGGAAGGGAAGGGAAGGGAAGGGAAGGGAAGGGAAGGGAAGGGAAGGGAAGGGAAGGGAAGGGAAGGTGCGGGAAGGGAAGGGAAGGGAAGGGAAGGGAAGGGAACGATGGGAAGGGAAGGGAAGGGTAGGGAAGGGAAGGGAAGGGAAGGGAAGGGAAGGGAAGGGAAGGTGCGGGAAGTGAAGGGAAGGTGCGGGAAGGGAAGGTGCGGGAAGGGAAGGTGCGGGAAGGGAAGAGAATGGAAGGGAAGGTGCAAGAAGGGATGGGAAGGGAAGGTGCGGGATGGGAAGGTGCGTTAAGGGAAGGTGCGGGAAGGGAAGGGAAGGTGCGGGAAGTGAAGGGAAGGTGCGGGAAGGGAAGGTGCGGGAAGGGAAGGTGCGGGAAGCTGCGGGAAGGTGCGGGAAGGTGCGGGAAGGGAAGGGAAGGGAAGGGAAGGGAAGGGAAGGGAAGGGAAGGGAAGGGAAGGGAAGGGAAGGAGCGGGAAGGGAAGGTGCGGGAAGGGAAGGTTCGGGAAGGGAAGAGAAAGGAAGGGAAGGGAAGGGAAGGGAAGGGAAGGGAAGGGAAGGGAAGGGAAGGGAAGGGAACGTGTGGGAAGGGAAGGGAATGTGCGGGAAGGGAAGGGAAGGGAAGAGAAGGGAAGGGAAGGGAAGGGAACGTGTGGGAAGGGAAGGGAATGTGCGGGAAGGGAAGGGAAGGTGCAGTAAGGAAAGGGAAGGTGCGGTAAGGGAAGGGAAGGGAAGGGAAGGTGCTGGAATGGAAGGTGCAGGAAGGGAAGGGAAGGGAAGGTGCATTAAGGAAAGGGAAGTTGCGGTAAGGGAAGGCAGGTGCGGGAAGGTGCGGGAAGGTGCGGGAAGGTGCGGGAAGGGAAGGGAAGTTAAGGTGCGGGAAGGGAAGGGAAGGGAAGGGAAGGCAAGGGAAGGGAAGGGAAGGGAAGGGAAGGGAAGGGAAGGGAAGGGAAGGGAAGGGAAAGGGTCGGGAAGTGGCAGGAAGGGGTGGGAAGTAAAGGTGCGGGAAGGGAAGGGAAGGTGCAGGAAGATGCGGGAAGTGAAGCTGAGGTGCGGGAAGTTGCGGGAAGGTGCGGGATGGAAAGGAAGGTGCGGGAAGTGAAGGGAAGGTGCGGAAAAGGAAGGGAAGGTGCAGGAAGGTGAGGGAAGGTGCGGGAAGATGTGGGAAGGTGCGAGAAGGGAAGGGAAGGGAAGGGAAGGGAAGGGAAGGAAAGGGAAGAGAAGGGAAGGGAAGGGAAGGGAAGGGAAGGGAAGGGGAAGGGAAGGGAAGGGAAGGGAAGGGAAGGGAAGGGAAGGGAAGGGAAGGGAAGGCAAGGGAAGGGAAGGGAAGGGAAGGGAAGGGAAGGGAAGGGAAGGGAAGGGAAGGGAAGGGAAGGGAGGGGAAGGGAAGGGAAGGGAAGGGACGGGAAGGGAAGGGAAGGGAAGGGAAGGGAAGGAAGGGAAGGGAAAGGAAGGGAAGGGAAGGGAAGCGAAGGGAAGGGAAGGGAAGGGAAGTTGCGGGAAAGGAAGGGAAGGTGCAGAAAGGGAAGGGAAGCGAAGGGAAGGTGCAGGAAGGGAAGGGAAGGTGCAGAAAGGGAAGGGAAGGGAAGGGAAGGGAAGGTGCAGGAAGGGAAGGGAAGGTGCGGGAAGGTGCACGAAGGGGCAGGAAGGGAAAGGAAGGGAAGGGAAGGGAAGGGAAGGGAAGGGAAGGGAAGGGAAGGGAAGGGAAGGGAAGGGAAGGGAAGGGAAGGGAAGGGAAGGAAGGGAAGGGAAGGGAAGGGAAGGGAAGGGAAGGGAAGGGAAGGGAAGGGAAGGGAAGTGAACGATGGGAAGGGAAGGGAACGGAAGGGAAGGGACGGTGCGGGAAGGGAAGGGAAGGTGCGGGAAGGGAAGATGCGGGAAGCGAAGGTGTGGGAAGGGAAGGTGCGGGAAGGGAAGGTGCGGGAAGGGAAGGGAAGGTGCGGGAAGTGAAGGGAAGGTGCGGGATGTTAAGGGAAGGGAAGGGAAGGGAAGGAAGGGAAGGGAAAGGAAGGGAAGGGAAGGGAAGCGAAGGGAAGGGAAGGGAAGGGAAGTTGCGGGAAAGGAAGGGAAGGTGCAGAAAGGGAAGGGAAGCGAAGGGAAGGTGCAGGAAGGGAAGGGAAGGGAAGGGAAGGTGCAGGAAGGGAAGGGAAGGTGCGGGAAGGTGCACGAAGGTGCAGGGAGGGAAAGGAAGGGAAGGGAAGGGAAGGGAAGGGAAGGGAAGGGAAGGGAAGGGAAGGGAAGGGAAGGGAAGGGAAGTAAACGATGGGAAGGGAAGGGAAGGGAAGGGAAGGGAAGGGAAGGGACGGTGCGGGAAGGGAAGGGAAGGTGCGGGAAGGGAAGATGCGGGAAGCGAAGGTGTGGGAAGGGAAGGTGCGGGAAGGGAAGGTGCGGGAAGGGAAGGGAAGGTGCGGGAAGTGAAGGGAAGGTGCGGGAAGGGAAGGTGCGGGAAGGGAAGTAGCGGGAAGGGAAGAGAATGGAAAGGAAGGTGCAAGAAGTGATGGGAAGGGAAGGTGCGGGATGGGAAGGTGCGTTAAGGGAAGGGAAGGGAAGGGAAGGGAAGGGAAGGGAAGGGAAGGGAAGGGAAGGGAAGGGAAGGGAAGGGAAGGGAAGGGAAGGGAAGGGAAGGAGCGGGAAGGGAATGTGCGGGAAGGGAAGGTTCAGGAAGGGAAGAGAAAGGAAGGGAAGGGAAGGGAAGGGAAGGGAAGGGAAGGTGCGTAAGGAAAGGGAAGGTGCGGTAAGGGAAGGGAAGGGAAGGGAAGGTGCTGGAACGGAAGGTGCAGGAAGGGAAGGGAAGGGAAGGTGCATTAAGGAAAGGGAAGGTGCGGTAAGGGAAGGCAGGTGCGGGAAGGTGCGGGAAGGTGCGGGAAGGTGCGGGAAGGGAAGGGAAGGGAAGGTGCGGGAAGGGAAGGGAAGGGAAGGGAAGGGAAGGGAAGGGAAGAGAAGGGAAAGGGAAGGGAAGGGAAGGGAAGGGAAGGGAAGGGAAGGGAAGGGAAGGGAAGGGAAGGGAAGGGAAAGGGTCGGGAAGTGGCAGGAAGGGGTGGGAAGTAAAGGTGCGGGAAGGGAAGGGAAGGTGCAGGAAGGTGCGGGAAGTGAAGCTGAGGTGCGGGAAGTTGCGGGAAGGTGCGGGATGGAAAGGAAGGTGCGGGAAGTGAAGGGAAGGTGCGGAAAAGGAAGGGAAGGTGCAGGAATGTGAGGGAAGGTGCGGGAAGATGTGGGAAGGTGCGAGAAGGGAAGAGAAGGGAAGGGAAGGGAAGGGAAGGAAAGGGAAGAGAAGGGAAGGGAAGGGAAGGGAAGGGAAGGGAAGGGAAGGGAAGGGAAGGGAAGGGAAGGGAAGGGAAGGGAAGGGAAGGCAAGGGAAGGGAAGGGAAGGGAAGGGAAGGGAAGGGAGGGGAAGGGAAGGGAAGGGAAGGGACGGGAAGGGAAGGGAAGGGAAGGGAAGGGAAGTGAAGGGAAGGGAAGGGAAGGGAAGGGAAGGGAAGGGAAGGGAAGGGAAGGGAAGGGAAGGGAAGGGAAGGGAAGGGAAGGGAAGGGAAGGGAAGGGAAGGGAAGGGAAGGGAAGGGAAGAGAAGGGAATGGAAGGTGTTGGAAGGGAAGTGAAGTTGTGGGAAGGGAAGGGAAGGGAAGGGAAGGGAAGGTGCAGGAAAGGGTAAGTGCGGGAAGAGAAGGTGCGGGAAGGGAAGGTGCGGGAAGGGAAGTGAAGGGAATGTGCAGGACGGGAACGGAATGGGCGGGAAGGGAAGGGAAGGTGCGGGAAGGGAAGGAAATGTTCGGGAATGGACGGGAAGGGAAGGTGCGGGTAGGGAAGGGAAGGGAAGGGAAGGTGTGTGAAGGGAAGGGAAGGGAAGGGAAGGGAAGGGAAGGGAAGGGAAGGGAAGGGAAGGGAAGGGAAGGGAAGGGAAGGGAAGGGAAGGGAAGGAATGGGAAGGGAAGGGAAGGGAACGATGGGAAGGGAAGGGAAGGGAAGGTAAGGGAAGGGAAGGGAAGGGAAGGGAAGGGAAGGGAAGGGAAGGTGCGGGAAGGGAAGGGAAGGTGCGGGAAGGGAAGATGCGGGAAGCGAAGGTGTGGGAAGGGAAGGTGCGGGAAGGGAAGGTGCGGGAAGGGAAGGGAAGGTGCGGGAAGTGAAGGGAAGCTGCGGGAAGGGAAGGTGCGGGAAGGGAAGGTGCGGGATGGGAAGGTGCGTTAAGGGAAGGGAAGGGAAGGGAAGGGAAGGGAGGGAAGGGAAGGGAAGGGAAGGGAAGGGAAGGGAAGGGAAGGGAAGGGAAGGGAAGGGAAGGGAAGGGAAGGGAAGGGAAGGGAAGGGAAGGGAAGGGAAGGGAAGGGAAGGGAAGGGAAGGGAAGGAGCTGGAAGGGAAGGTGCGGGAAGGGAAGGTTCGGGAAGGGAAGAGAAGGGAAGGGAAAAGAAGGGAAGGGAAGGGAAGGGAAGGGAAGGGAAGGGAAGGGAAGGGAAGGGAAGGGAAGGGAACGTGTGGGAAGGGAAGGGAATGTGCGGGAAGGGAAGGGAAGGTGCGGTAAGGAAAGGGAAGGTGCGGTAAGGGAAGGGAAGGGAAGGGAAGGTGCTGGAAGGGAAGGTGCAGGAAGGGAAGGGAAGGGAAGGTGCGTTAAGGAAAGGGAAGGTGCCGTAAGGGAAGGCAGGTGCGGGAAGGTGCGGGAAGGTGCGGGAAGGTGCGGGAAGGTGCGGGAAGGTGCGGGAAGGGAAGGGAAGGGAAGGGAAGGGAAGGAAGAGAAGGGAAGGGAAGGGAAGGGAAGGGAAGGGAAGGGAAGGGAAGGGAAGGGAAGGGAAGGGAAGGGAAGGGAAGGGAAGGGAAGGGAAGGGAAGGGAAGGGAAGGGAAGGGAAGGGAAAGGGTCGGGAAGTGACAGGAAGGGGTGGGAAGTAAAGGTGCGGGAAGGGAAGGGAAGGTGCAGGAAGGTGCGGGAAGTGAAGCTGAGGTGCGGGAAGTTGCGGGAAGGTGCGGGATGGAAGGGAAGGTGCGGGAAGTGAAGGGAAGGTGCAGAAAAGGAAGGGAAGGTGCAGGAAGGTGAGGGAAGGTGCGGGAAGATGCGGGAAGGTGCGAGAAGGGAAGAGAAGGGAAGGGAAGGGAAGGGAAGGAAAGGGAAGAGAAGGGAAGGGAAGGGAAGGGAAGGGAAGGGAAGGGAAGGGAAGGGAAGGGAAGGGAAGGGAAGGGAAGGGAAGGGAAGGGAAAGGAAGGGAAGGGAAGGGAAGGGAAGGGAAAGGAAGGGACAGGGAAGGGAAGGGAAGGAAGGCAAGGGAGGAAGGGAAGGGAAGGAAGGGAAGGGGAAGAAGGAAGGGAAGGGAAGGGAAGGGAAGGGAAGGGAAGGGAAGGGGAAGGGAAGGGAAGGGAAGGGAAGGGAAAGGAAGTGAAGTGAAGGGAAGGGAAGGGAAGGGAAGGGAAGGGAAGGGAAGGGAAGGGAAGAGAAGGGAATGGAAGGTGTTGGAAGGGAAGTGAAGTTGTGGGAAGGGAAGGGAAGGGAAGGGAAGGTGCAGGAAAGGAAGGTGCGGTAAGGGAAGATGCGGGAAGGTGAGGGAAGGGAAGGGAAGGTGCGGAAAGGATAAGTGCGGGAAGAGAAGGTGCGGGAAGGGAAGGTGCGGGAAGGGAAGGGAAGGAAGGGAAGGGAAGGGAACGGAAGGGAAGGTAAAGGAAGGGAAGGGAAGGAAGGGAAGGGAAGGGAAGGGAAGGGAAGGGAAGGGAAGGGAAGGGAAGGGAAGGGAAGGGAAGGTGCGGGAAGGGAAGGGAAGGGAAGGGAAGGGAAGGGAACGATGGGAAGGGAAGGAAGGGTAGGGAAGGGAAGGGAAGGAAGGGAAGGGAAGGAAGGGAAGGTGCGGGAAGTGAAGGGAAGGTGCGGGAAGGGAAGGTGCGGGAAGGGAAGGTGCGGGAAGGGAAGAGAATGGAAGGGAAGGTGCAAGAAGGGATGGGAAGGGAAGGTGCGGGATGGGAAGGTGCGTTAAGGGAAGGTGCGGGAAGGGAAGGGAAGGTGCGGGAAGTGAAGGGAAGGTGCGGGAAGGGAAGGTGCGGGAAGGGAAGGTGCGGGAAGCTGCGGGAAGGTGCGGGAAGGTGCGGGAAGGGAAGGGAAGGGAAGGGAAGGGAAGGGAAGGGAAGGGAAGGGAAGGGAAGGGAAGGAAGGGAAGGAGCGGGAAGGGAAGGTGCGGGAAGGGAAGGTTCGGGAAGGGAAGAGAAAGGAAGGGAAGGGAAGGGAAGGGAAGGGAAGGGAAGGGAAGGGAAGGGAAGGGAACGTGTGGGAAGGGAAGGGAATGTGCGGGAAGGGAAGGGAAGGGAAGAGAAGGGAAGGGAAGGGAAGGGAACGTGTGGGAAGGGAAGGGAATGTGCGGGAAGGGAAGGGAAGGTGCAGTAAGGAAAGGGAAGGTGCGGTAAGGGAAGGAAGGGAAGGGAAGGTGCTGGAATGGAAGGTGCAGGAAGGGAAGGGAAGGGAAGGTGCATTAAGGAAAGGGAAGTTGCGGTAAGGGAAGGCAGGTGCGGGAAGGTGCGGGAAGGTGCGGGAAGGTGCGGGAAGGGAAGGGAAGTTAAGGTGCGGGAAGGGAAGGGAAGGGAAGGGAAGGCAAGGGAAGGGAAGGGAAGGGAAGGGAAGGGAAGGGAAGGGAAGGGAAGGGAAGGGAAAGGGTCGGGAAGTGGCAGGAAGGGGTGGGAAGTAAAGGTGCGGGAAGGGAAGGGAAGGTGCAGGAAGATGCGGGAAGTGAAGCTGAGGTGCGGGAAGTTGCGGGAAGGTGCGGGATGGAAAGGAAGGTGCGGGAAGTGAAGGGAAGGTGCGGAAAAGGAAGGGAAGGTGCAGGAAGGTGAGGGAAGGTGCGGGAAGATGTGGGAAGGTGCGAGAAGGGAAGGGAAGGGAAGGGAAGGGAAGGGAAGGAAAGGGAAGAGAAGGGAAGGGAAGGGAAGGGAAGGGAAGGGAAGGGAAGGGAAGGGAAGGGAAGGGAAGGATAGGGAAGGGAAGGGAAGGGAAGGCAAGGGAAGGGAAGGGAAGGGAAGGGAAGGGAAGGGAAGGGAAGGGAAGGGAAGGGAAGGGAAGGGAGGGAAGGGAAGGGAAGGGAAGGGAGGGAAGGGAAGGGAAGGGAAGGGAAGGGAAGTGAAGGGAAGGGAAGGGAAGGGAAGGGAAGGGAAGGGAAGGGAAGGGAAGGGAAGGGAAGGGAAGGGAAGGGAAGGGAAGGGAAGGGAAGGGAAGGGAAGGGAAGGGAAGGGAAGGGAAGAGAAGGGAATGGAAGGTGTTCTAAGGGAAGTGAAGTTGTGGGAAGGGAAGGGAAGGGAAGGGAAGGTGCGGGAAAGGAAGGTGCGGTAAGGGAAGATGCGGGAAGGTGAGGGAAGGGAAGGGAAGGTGCGGAAAGGGTAAGTGCGGGAAGAGAAGGTGCGGGAAGGGAAGGTGCGGGAAGGGAAGTGAAGGGAATGTGCAGGACGGGAACGGAATGGGCGGGAAGGGAAGGGAAGGTGTGGGAAGGGAAGGAAAGGTTCGGGAATGGACGGGAAGGGAAGGTGCGGGTAGGGAAGGGAAGGGAAGGGAAGGTGTGGGAAGGGAAGGGAATGGAAGGGAAGGGAAGGGAAGGGAAGGGAAGGGAAGGGAAGGGAAGGGAAGGGAAGGAATGGGAAGGGAAGGGAAGGGAAGGGAAGGGAAGGGAAGGGAAGGGAAGGGAAGGGAAGGGAAGGAAGGGAAGGGAAGGGAAGGGAAGGGAAGGAAGGGAAGGGAAGGTGCGGGAAGGGAAGGGAAGGGAAGGGAAGGGAACGATGGGAAGGGAAGGGAAGGGAAGGGAAGGGAAGGGAAGGGAAGGAAGGGAAGGGAAGGGAAGGGAAGGGAAGGGAAGGGAAGGGAAGGGAAGGGAAGGGAAGGGAAGGGAAGGTGCGGGAAGTGAAGGGAAGGTGCGGGAAGGGAAGGTGCGGGAAGGGAAGGTGCGGGAAGGGAAGAGAATGGAAGGGAAGGTGCAAGAAGTGATGGGAAGGGAAGGTGCGGTATGGGAAGGTGCGTTAAGGGAAGGTGCGGGAAGGGAAGGGAAGGTGCGGGAAGGGAAGGGAAGGTGCGGGAAGGGAAGGTGCGGGAAGGGAAGGTGCGGGAAGGGAAGGTGTGGGAAGGGAAGGTGCGGGAAGGTGCGGGAAGGGAAGGTGCGGGAAGGGAAGGGAAGGGAAGGGAAGGGAAGGGAAGGGAAGGGAAGGGAAGGGAAGGGAAGGGAAGGGAAGGGAAGGGAAGGGAAGGGAAGGAGCGGGAAGGAAAGGTGCGGGAAGGGAAGGTTCGGGAAGGGAAGAGAAAGGAAGGGAAGGGAAGGGAAGGGAAGGGAAGGGAAGGGAAGGGAACGTGTGGGAAGTGAAGGGAATGTGCAGGAAGGGAAGGGAAGGTGCGGTAAGGAAAGGGAAGGTGCGGTAAGGGAAGGGAAGGGAAGGGAAGGTGCTGGAATGGAAGGTGCAGGAAGGGAAGGGAAGGGAAGGTGCATTAAGGAAAGGGAAGGTGCGGTAAGGGAAGGCAGGTGCGGGAAGGTGCGGGAAGGTGCGGGAAGGTGCGGGAAGGTGCGGGAAGGGAAGGGAAGTTAAGGTGCGGGAAGGGAAGGGAAGGGAAGAGAAGGGAAGGGAAGGGAAGGGAAGGGAAGGGAAGGGAAGGGAAGGGAAGGGAAGGGAAGGGAAGGGAAGGGAAGGGAAGGGAAGGGAAAGGGTCGGGAAGTGGCAGGAAGGGGTGGGAAGTAAAGGTGCGGGAAGGGAAGGAAAGGCGCAGGAAGGTGCGGGAAGTGAAGCTGAGGTGCGGGAAGTTGCGGGAAGGTGCGGGATGGAAAGGAAGGTGCGGGAAGTGAAGGGAAGGTGCGGAAAAGGAAGGGAAGGTGCAGGAAGGTGAGGGAAGGTGCGGGAAGATGTGGGAAGGTGCGAGAAGGGAAGAGAAGGGAAGGGAAGGGAAGGGAAGGAAAGGGAAGAGAAGGGAAGGGAAGGGAAGGGAAGGGAAGGGAAGGGAAGGGAAGGGAAGGGAAGGGAAGGGAAGGGAAGGGAAGGGAAGGGAAGGGAAGGGAAGGGAAGGGAAGGGAAGGGAAGGGAAGGGAAGGGAAGGTGCAGGAAGGGAAGGGAAGGGAAGGGAAGGGAAGGGAAGGCAAGGGAAGGGAAGGGAGGGGAAGGGAAGGGAAGGGAAGGGACGGGAAGGGAAGGGAAGGGAAGGGAAGGGAAGGGAAGGGAAGTGAAGGGAAGGGAAGGGAAGGGAAGGGAAGGGAAGGGAAGGGAAGGGAAGGGAAGGGAAGGGAAGAGAAGGGAATGGAAGGTGTTGTAAGGGAAGTGAAGTTGTGGGAAGGGAAGGGAAGGAAAGGGAAGGTGCAGGAAAGGAAGGTGCGGTAAGGGAAGATGCGGGAAGGTGAGGGAAGGGAAGGGAAGGTGCGGAAAGGGAAGGAAAGGTTCGGGAATGGACGGGAAGGGAAGGTGCGGGTAGGGAAGGGAAGGGAAGGGAAGGTGTGGGAAGGGAAGGGAAGGGAAGGGAAGGGAAGGGAAGGGAAGGGAAGGGAAGGAACGGGAAGGGAAGGGAAGGGAAGGGAAGGGAACGATGGGAAGGGAAGGGAAGGGAAGGGAAGGGAAGGGAAGGGAAGGGAAGGGAAGGGAAGGGAAGGTGCGGGAAGGGAAGGGAAGGTGCGGGAAGGGAAGATGCGGGAAGAGAAGGTGTGGGAAGGGAAGGTGCGGGAAGGGAAGGTGCGGGAAGGGAAGGGAATGTGCCGGAAGTGTAGGGAAGGTGCGGGAAGGGAAGGTGCGGGAAGGGAATTTGCGGGAAGGGAAGAGAATGGAAGGGAAGGTGCAAGAAGGGATGGGAAGGGAAGGTGCGGGATGGGAAGGTGCGTTAAGGGAAGGGAAGGGAAGGGAAGAGAAGGGAAGGGAAGGGAAGGGAAGGGAAGGGAAGGGAAGGGAAGGGAAGGGAAGGGAAGGGAAGGGAACGATGGGAAGGGAAGGGAAGGGAAGGGAAGGGAAGGGAAGGGAAGGGAAGGGAAGGGAAGGGAAGGGAAGGGAAGGGAAGGGAAGGGAAGGTGCGGGAAGGGAAGGGAAGGTGCGGGAAGGGAAGATGCGGGAAGCGAAGGTGTGGGAAGGGAAGGTGCGGGAAGGGAAGGTGCGGGAAGGGAAGGGAAGGTGCGGGAAGTGAAGGGAAGGTGCGGGAAGGGAAGGTGTGGGAAGGGAAGGTGCGGGATGGGAAGGTGCGTTAAGGGAAGGGAAGGGAAGGGAAGGCAAGGGAAGGGAAGGGAAGGGAAGGGAAGGGAAGGGAAGGGACGGGAAGGGAAGGGAAGGGAAGGGAAGGGACGGGAAGGGAAGGGAAGGGAAGGGAAGGGAAGGGAAGTGAAGTGAAGGGAAGGGAAGGGAAGGGAAGGGAAGGGAAGAGAAGGGAATGGAAGGTGTTGGAAGGGAAGTGAAGTTGTGGGAAGGGAAGGGAAGGGAAGGGAAGGGAAGGGAAGGTGCAGGAAAGGAAGGTGCGGTAAGGGAAGATGCGGGAAGGTGAGGGAAGGGAAGGGAAGGTGCGGAAATGATAAGTGCGGGAAGAGAAGGTGCGGGAAGGGAAGGTGCGGGAAGGGAAGTGAAGGAATGTGCAGGACGGGAACGGAATGGGCGGGAAGGGAAGGGAAGGTGCGGGAAGGGAAGGAAAGTTTCGGGAAAGGACGGGAAGGGAAGGTGCGGGTAGGGAAGGGAAGGGAAGGGAAGGTGTGGGAAGGGAAGGGAAGGGAAGGGAAGGGAAGGGAAGGGAAGGGAAGGGAAGGGAAGGGAAGGGAAAGGAAGGGAAGGGAAGGGAAGGGAAGGGAAGGGAAGGGAAGGGAAGGTGCGGGAAGGTGCGGGAAGGGAAGGGAAGGGAAGGGAACGATGGGAAGGGAAGGGAAGGGAAGGGAAGGGAAGGGAAGGGAAGGGAAGGGAAGGGAAGGGAAGGGAAGGGAAGCGGAAGGGAAGGGAAGGGAAGGTGCGGGAAGGGAAGGGAAGGTGCGGGAAGTGAAGGGAAGGTGCGGGAAGGGAAGGTGCGGGAAGGGAAGGTGCGGGAAGGGAAGAGAATGGAAGGGAAGGTGCAAGAAGGGATGGGAAGGGAAGGTGCGGGATGGGAAGGTGCGTTAAGGGAAGGTACGGGAAGGGAAGGGAAGGTGCAAGAAGGGATGGGAAGGGAAGGTGCGGGATGGGAAGGTGCGTTAAGGGAAGTTGCGGGAAGGGAAGGGAAGGTGCGGGAAGTGAAGGGAAGGTGCGGGAAGGGAAGGGAAGGGAAGGGAAGGTGCGGGAAGGGAAGGTGCGGGAAGGGAAGGTGCGGGAAGGGAAGGGAAGGGAAGGGAAGGGAAGGGAAGGGAAGGGAAGGGAAGGGAAGGGAAGGGAAGGAGCGGGAAGGGAAGGTGCGGGAAGGGAAGGTTCGGGAAGGGAAGAGAAAGGAAGGGAAGGGAAGGGAAGGGAAGCGAAGGGAAGGGAAGGGAACGTGTGGGAAGGGAAGGGAATGTGCGGGAAGGGAAGGGAAGGTGCGGTAAGGAAAGGGAAGGTGCGGTAAGGGAAGGGAAGGGAAGGGAAGGTGCTGGAATGGAAGGTGCAGGAAGGGAAGGGAAGGGAAGGGAAGGGAAGAGAAGGGAAGGTGCGGGAAGGGAAGGGAAGGGAAGGGAAGGGAAGGGAAGGGAAGGGAAGGGAAGGGAAGGGAAGGGAAGGGAAGGGAAAGGGTCGGGAAGTGGCAGGAAGGGGTGGGAAGTAAAGGTGCGGGAAGGGAAGGGAAGGTGCAGGAAGGTGCGGGAAGTGAAGCTGAGGTGCGGGAAGTTGCGGGAAGGTGCGGGATGGAAAGGAAGGTGCGGGAAGTGAAGGGAAGGTGCGGAAAAGGAAGGGAAGGTGCAGGAAGGTGAGGGAAGGTGCGGGAAGATGTGGGAAGGTGCGAGAAGGGAAGAGAAGGGAAGGGAAGGGAAGGGAAGGGAAGGAAAGGGAAGAGAAGGGAAGGGAAGGGAAGAGAAGGGAAGGGAAGGGAAGGGAAGGGAAGGGAAGGGAAGGGAAGGGAAGGGAAGGGAAGGGAAGGGAAGGGAAGGGAAGGGAAGGGAAGGGAAGGTGCGGGAAGGGAAGGGAAGGTGCGGGAAGGGAAGATGCGGGAAGCGAAGGTGTGGGAAGGGAAGGTGCGGGAAGGGAAGGTGCGGGAAGGGAAGGGAAGGTGCCGGAAGTGTAGGGAAGGTGCGGGAAGGGAAGGTGCGGGAAGGGAATTTGCGGGAAGGGAAGAGAATGGAAGGGAAGGTGCAAGAAGGGATGGGAAGGGAAGGTGCTTGATGGGAAGGTGCGTTAAGGGAAGGGAAGGTAAGGGAAGAGAAGGGAAGGGAAGGGAAGGGAAGGGAAGGGAAGGGAAGGGAAGGGAAGGGAAGGGAAGGGAACGAAGGAAGGGAAGGGAAGGGAAGGGAAGGGAAGGGAAGGGAAGGGAAGGGAAGGTGCGGGAAGGGAAGGGAAGGTGCGGGAAGGGAAGATGCGGGAAGCGAAGGTGTGGGAAGGGAAGGTGCGGGAAGGGAAGGTGCGGGAAGGGAAGGGAAGGTGCGGGAAGTGAAGGGAAGGTGCGGGAAGGGAAGGTGCGGGAAGGGAAGGTGCGGGATGGGAAGGTGCGTTAAGGGAAGGGAAGGGAAGGGAAGGGAAGGGAAGGGAAGGGAAGGGAAGGGAAGGGAAGGGAAGGGAAGGGAAGGGAAGGAAGGGAAGGGAAGGGAAGGAGCGGGAAGGGAAGGTAGGGATGCGGGAAGGGAAGGTTCGGGAAGGGAAGGGAAGGGAAGGGAAGGGAAGGAAGGGAAGGGAAGGGAAGGGAAGGGAAGGGAAGGGAAGGGACGGGAAGGGAAGAGAAGGGAATGGAAGGTGTTGGAAGGGAAGTGAAGTTGTGGGAAGGGAAGGGAAGGGAAGGGAAGGGAAGGGAAGGTGCAGGAAAGGAAGGTGCGGTAAGGGAAGATGCGGGAAGGTGAGGGAAGGGAAGGGAAGGTGCGGAAAGGGTAAGTGCGGGAAGAGAAGGTGCGGGAAGGGAAGGTGCGGGAAGGGAAGTGAAGGGGATGTGCAGGACGGGAACGGAATGGGCGAGAAGGGAAGGGAAGGTGCGGGAAGGGAAGGAAAGGTTCGGGAATGGACGGGAAGGGAAGGTGCGGGTAGGGAAGGGAAGGGAAGGGAAGAAGGGAAGGGAAGGTGCCGGGAAGGGAAGGGAAGGGAAGGTGTGGGAAGGGAAGGGAAGGGGAAGGTGCGGGAAGGGAAGGTGCGGGAAGGGAAAGGAAGGTGCGGCAAGGGAAGGTGCGGGAAAGGAAGGTGCGGGAAGAGAAGGGAAGTGGGGAAGGGAAGGGAAGGGAAGGGTGTGGGAAGGGAAGGGAAGTTGCAGGAAGGGAAGGGAAGGTGTGGGAAGGGAAGGGAATGTTCGGGAAGGGAAGGGAAGGCAATGGGCTGGAAGGGAAGGTGCGGAAGGGAAGGAAATTGAAGGGAAGGTGCGGGTAGGGAAGGGAAGTTGCGGGAAGGGAAGGGAAGGGAACGGAAGGTAAAGGAAGGGAAGGCAAGGTGCGGGAATGGACAGGAAGGAAGTTGCGGGTAGGGAAGGGTAGGGAAGGGAAGTTGCGGGAATGGAAGGAAGGGAAGGTGCGGGAAGGGAAGGTGCGGGAAGGGAAAGGAAGGTGCGGCAAGGGAAGGTGCGGGAAAGGAAGGTGCTGGAAGGTAAGGCAAGGTGCGGGAAGGGAAGGTGCGGGAAGTGAAGGTGCGGGAAGGGAAGGGAAGGTGCGGGATGTTAAGGGAAGGGAAGGGAAGGGAAGGAAGGGAAGGGAAGGGAAGGGAAGGGAAGGGAAGGGAAGGGAAGGGAAGGGAAGGGAAGGGAAGGGAAGGGAAGGGTAGGGAAGGGAAGGGAAGGTGCAGGAAGGGAAGGGAAGGGAAGGGAAGGGCCGGGAAGGGAAGGAAGGTGCAGGAAGGTGCGGGAAGGGAAGGGAAGGGAAGGCAGTGGGCTGGAAGGGAAGGTGCGGAAGGGAAGGGAAGGGAAGGGAAGGGAAGGGAAGGGAAGGGAAGGGAAAGGAAGGGAAGGGAAGGGAAGGGAAGGGAAGGGAAGGGAAGGGAAGGGAAGGGAAGGGAAGGGATGGGAAGGTGCGAGAAGGGAACGTGAGTGAAAGGAAGGTGCAGGAAGGTGGAGGAAGGGTAGGGAAGGGTAGGGAAAGGAAGTTGCAGGAAGGGAAGGTGCGGGAAGGGAAGGGAAGGGTCGGGAAGAGAAGGGAAGTGAAGGTGCAGGAAGGTGCGGGAAGGTGCGGGAAGTGCGGGAAGGTGCGGGAAGGGAAGGAATGGGAAGGTGCGGAAGGGAAGGTGTGGGAAAGGAAGGGAAGTTGCGGGAAGGGAAGGTGCGGGAAGGGAAGCGAAGGGAAGGTGTGGGAAGGGAAGGGAATGTTCGGGAAGGAAAGGTAAAGGAACGGAAGGCAAGGTGCGGGAATGGACAGGAAGGGAAGGTGCGGGTAGGGAAGGGTAGGGAAGGGAAGGTGTGGGAAGGGAAGGGAAGCGAAGGGAAGTTGCGGGAATGGAAGGGAAGGGAAGGTGCGGGAAAGGAAGGTGCGGGAAGTGAGGTGCGGGAAGGGAAGGGAAGGTGCGGGATGTTAAGGGAAGGGAAGGGAAGGGAAGGAAGGGAAGGGAAAGGAAGGGAAGGGAAGCGAAGGGAAGGGAAGGGAAGGGAAGTTGCGGGAAAGGAAGGTGTGGGAAGGGAAGGGAAGGGAAGGTGCAGGAAGGGAAGGGAAGGTGCAGAAAGGGAATGGAAGCGAAGGGAAGGTGGAGGAAGGGAAGGGGAGGTGCAGAAAGGGAAGGGAAGGGAAGGGAAGGTTCAGGAAGGTGCGGGAAGGTGCGGGAAGGTGCAGGAAGGTGCGAGAATGGAAGAGAAGGGAAGGGAAGGTGCAGGAAGGGAAGGGAAGGGAAGGGCGGGATGGGAAGGTGCGTTAAGGAAAGGGAAGGGAAGGGAAGGGAAGGGAAGGGAAGGGAAGGGAAGGGAAGGGAAGGGAAGGGAAGGGGAAGGGAAGGGAAGGGAAGGGAAGGGAAGTTAAGGTGCGGGAAGGGAAGGGAAGGGAAGGGAAGGCAAGGGAAGGGAAGGGAAGGGAAGGGAAGGGAAGGGAAGGGAAGGGAAGGGAAGTGGCAGGAAGGGGTGGGAAGTAAAGGTGCGGGAAGGGAAGGGAAGGTGCAGGAAGGTGCGGGAAGTGAAGCTGAGGTGCGGGAAGTTGCGGGGAAGGTGCGGGATGGAAAGGAAGGTGCGGGGAAGTGAAGGGAAGGTGCGGAAAAGGAAGGGAAGGTGCAGGAAGGTGAGGGAAGGTGCGGGAAGATGTGGGAAGGTGCGAGAAGGAAGAGAAGGGAAGGGAAGGGAAGGGAAGGGAAGGAAAGGGAAGAGAAGGGAAGGGAAGGGAAGAGAAGGGAGGGAAGGGAAGGGAAGGAAGGGAAGGGAAGGGAAGGGAAGGGAAGGGAAGGGAAGGGAAGGGAAGGGAAGGTGCGGGAAGGGAAGGGAAGGTGCGGGAAGGGAAGATGCGGGAAGCGAAGGTGTGGGAAGGGAAGGTGCGGGAAGGGAAGGTGCGGGAAGGGAAGGGAAGGTGCCGGAAGTGTAGGGAAGGTGCGGGAAGGGAAGGTGCGGGAAGGGAATTTGCGGGAAGGGAAGAGAATGGAAGGGAAGGTGCAAGAAGGGATGGGAAGGGAAGGTGCTTGATGGGAAGGTGCGTTAAGGGAAGGGAAGGTAAGGGAAGAGAAGGGAAGGGAAGGGAAGGGAAGGGAAGGGAAGGGAAGGGAAGGGAAGGGAAGGGAAGGGAAGGGAAGGGAAGGGAACGAAGGAAGGGAAGGGAAGGGAAGGGAAGGGAAGGGAAGGGAAGGGAAGGGAAGGGAAGGTGCGGGAAGGGAAGGGAAGGTGCGGGAAGGGAAGATGCGGGAAGCGAAGGTGTGGGAAGGGAAGGTGCGGGAAGGGAAGGTGCGGGAAGGGAAGGGAAGGTGCGGAAGTGAAGGGGAAGGTGCGGGAAGGGAAGGTGCGGGAAGGGAAGGTGCGGGATGGGAAGGTGCGTTAAGGGAAGGGAAGGGAAGGGAAGGGAAGGGAAGGGAAGGGAAGGGAAGGGAAGGGAAGGGAAGGGAAGGGAAGGGAAGGGAAGGGAAGGGAAGGGAAGGGGAAGGGAAGGGAAGGGAAGGGAAAGGAGCGGGAAGGGAAGGTGCGGGAAGGGAAGGTTCGGGAAGGGAAGGGGAAGGGAAGGGAAGGGAAGGGAAGGGAAGGGAAGGGAAGGAAGGGAAGGAAGGGAAGGGAAGGGACGGGAAGGGAAGAGAAGGGAATGGAAGGTGTTGGAAGGGAAGTGAAGTTGTGGGAAGGGAAGGGAAGGGAAGGGAAGGGAAGGGAAGGTGCAGGAAAGGAAGGTGCGGTAAGGGAAGATGCGGGAAGGTGAGGGAAGGGAAGGGAAGGTGCGGAAAGGGTAAGTGCGGGAAGAGAAGGTGCGGGAAGGGAAGGTGCGGGAAGGGAAGTGAAGGGGATGTGCAGGACGGGAACGGAATGGGCGAGAAGGGAAGGGAAGGTGCGGGAAGGGAAGGAAAGGTTCGGGAATGGACGGGAAGGGAAGGTGCGGGTAGGGAAGGGAAGGGAAGGGAAGGTGTGGGAAAGGAAGGGAAGTTGCGGGAAGGGAAGGGAAGGTGCGGGAAGGGAAGGGAAGGGAAGGTGTGGGAAGGGAAGGGAAGGGAAGGTGCGGGAAGGGAAGGTGCGGGAAGGGAAAGGAAGGTGCGGCAAGGGAAGGTGCGGGAAAGGAAGGTGCGGGAAGAGAAGGGAAGGTGGGGAAGGGAAGGGAAGGGAAGGTGTGGGAAGGGAAGGGAAGTTGCAGGAAGGGAAGGGAAGGTGTGGGAAGGGAAGGGAATGTTCGGGAAGGAAGGGAAGGCAATGGGCTGGAAGGGAAGGTGCGGAAGGGAAGGAAATTGAAGGGAAGGTGCGGGTAGGGAAGGGAAGTTGCGGGAAGGGAAGGGAAGGGAACGGAAGGTAAAGGAAGGGAAGGCAAGGTGCGGGAATGGACAGGAAGGGAAGTTGCGGTAGGAAGGGTAGGGAAGGGAAGTTGCGGGAATGGAAGGGAAGGGAAGGTGCGGGAAGGGAAGGTGCGGGAAGGGAAAGGAAGGTGCGGCAAGGGAAGGTGCGGGAAAGGAAGGTGCTGGAAGGTAAGGCAAGGTGCGGGAAGGGAAGGTGCGGGAAGTGAAGGTGCGGGAAGGGAAGGGGAAGGTGCGGGATGTTAAGGGAAGGGAAGGGAAGGGAAGGGAAGGGAAGGGAAGGGAAGGGAAGGGAAGGGAAGGGAAGGAAGGGAAGGGAAGGGAAGGGAAGGGAAGGGAAGGGTAGGGAAGGGAAGGGAAGGTGCAGGAAGGGAAGGGAAGGGAAGGGAAGGGCCGGGAAGGGAAGGGAAGGTGCAGGAAGGTGCGGGAAGGGAAGGGAAGGGAAGGCAGTGGGCTGGAAGGGAAGGTGCGGAAGGGAAGGAAGGGGAAGGAAGGGAAGGGAAGGGAAGGGAAGGGAAGGAAGGGAAGGGAAGGGAAGGGAAGGGAAGGGAAGGGAAGGGAAGGGAAGGGAAGGGAAGGGATGGGAAGGTGCGAGAAGGGAACGTGAGTGAAAGGAAGGTGCAGGAAGGTGGAGGAAGGGTTGGGAAGGGTAGGGAAAGGAAGTTGCAGGAAGGGAAGGTGCGGGAAGGGAAGGGAAGGGTCGGGAAGAGAAGGGAAGTGAAGGTGCAGGAAGGTGCGGGAAGGTGCGGGAAGTGCGGAAGGTGCGGGAAGGGAGGAATGGGAAGGTGCGGGGAAGGGAAGGTGTGGGAAAGGAAGGGAAGTTGCGGGAAGGGAAGGTGCGGGAAGGGAAGCGAAGGGAAGGTGTGGGAAGGGAAGGGATGTTCGGGAAGGAAAGGTAAAGGAACGGAAGGCAAGGTGCGGGAATGGACAGGAAGGGAAGGTGCGGGTAGGGAAGGGTAGGGAAGGGAAGGTGTGGGAAGGGAAGGGAAGCGAAGGGAAGTGCGGGAATGGAAGGGAAGGGAAGGTGCGGGAAAGGAAGGTGCGGGAAGTGAAGGTGCGGGAAGGGAAGGAAGGTGCGGGATGTTAAGGGAAGGGAAGGGAAGGGAAGGAAGGGAAGGGAAAGGAAGGGAAGGGAAGCGAAGGGAAGGGAAGGGAAGGGAAGTTGCGGGAAAGGAAGGTGTGGGAAGGGAAGGGAAGGAAGTGCAGGAAGGGAAGGGAAGGTGCAGAAAGGGAATGGAAGCGAAGGGAAGGTGGAGGAAGGGAAGGGGAGGTGCAGAAAGGGAAGGGAAGGGAAGGGAAGGTTCAGGAAGGTGCGGGAAGGTGCGGGAAGGTGCAGGAAGGTGCGAGAATGGAAGAGAAGGGAAGGGAAGGTGCAGGAAGGGAAGGAAGGGAAGGGGCGGGATGGGGAAGGTGCGTTAAGGAAAGAAGGGAAGGGAAGGGAAGGGAAGGGAAGGGAAGGGAAGGGAAGGGAAGGGAAGGGAGGAAGGGAGGAAGGGAAGGGAAGGGAAGGAAGGGAAGGGAAGGGAAGGGAAGGGAAGGGAAGGGAAGGAAGGGAAGGGAAGGGAAGGAAGGAGGAAGGTGTTGGAATGGAAGGGAAGGGAAGGGAAGGGAAGGTGCGGGAAGGGAAGAGAAGGTGCGGGAAGGAAGGGAAGGGAAGGGAACGTGTGGGAATGGAAGGGAATGTGCGGGAAGGGAAGGGAAGGGAAGGGAAGGGAAGGGAAGGGGAGGGAAGGGAAGGGAAGGGAAGGTGCGGGAAGGGTAGGGAAGGGAAGGGAAGCTGCAGGAAGGGGAAGGGAAGGGAAGGGAAGGGAAGGGAAGGGCCAGGAAGGTAAGGGAAGTGCAGGAAGGGAAGGGAAGGGAAGGGAAGGCAATGGGCTGGAAGGGAAGGTGCGGAAGGGAAGGAATTACAGGGAAGGTGCGGGAAGGGAAGGGAAGGGAAGGTGCTGGAAGGAAAGGTGCAGGAAGGGAAGGGAAGGTGCGGTAAGGGAAGAGAAGGTGCGGGAAAGCGCGGGAAGGTGCGGGAAGGTGCGGGAAGGTGCGGGAAGGGAAGGGAAGGGAAGGGAAGGGAAGGAAGGGAGGGAAGGGAAGGGAAGGGAAGGGAAGGGAAGGAAGGGAAGGGAAGGGAAGGGAAGGAAGGGAAGGGAGGGAAGGGAAGGGAAGGGAAAGGGTCGGGAAGTGGCAGGAGAGGGGTGGGAAGTAAAGGTGCGGGAAGGAAGGGAAGGTGCAGGAAGGTGCGGGAAGGGAAGCTGAGGTGCGGGAGTGCGGAAGGTGCGGGATGGAAGGAAGTGCGGGAAGTGAAGGGAAGGTGAGGAAAAGGAAGGGAAGGTGCAGGAAGGTGAGGGAAGGTGCGGGAAGATGCGGGAACGTGCAGGAAGGGAAGAGAAGGAAGGGAAGGAAAGGGAAGGGAAGGGAAGAGAAGGGAAGGGAAGGAAGGGAAGGGAAGGGAAGGGAAGGGAAGGGAAGGGAAGGGAAGGGAAGGGAAGGGAAGGGAAGGGAAGGGAAGGAGGGAAGGGAAGGGAAGGGAAGGGAAGGGAAGGGAAGGGAAGGGAAGGGAAGGGAAAGGAATGGAAGGGGAGGGGAAGGGAAGGGGAAGGGAATGGAAGTGAAGGGAAGGGAAGGGAAGGGAAGGGAAGGGAAGGGAAGGGAAGGGAAGGGAAGGTGTGGGAAGGGAAGTGATGTTGTGGGAAGGGACGGGAAGGGAAGGGAAGGAAAGTGCAGGAAAGGAAGGTGCGGTAAAGGAAGATGCGGGAAGGTGAGGGAAGGGAAGGGAAGGTGCGGAAACGGTAGTGCGGGAAGAGAAGGTGCGGAAAGGAAAGGTGCGGGAAGGGAAGTGAAGGGAATGTGCAGGACGGGAACGGAATGGGCGGGAAGGGAAGGGAAGTTGCGGGGAAGGGAAGGAAAGGTTCGGGAATGGACGGGAAGGGAAGGTGCGGGTAGGGAAGGGTAGGGAAGGAAGGTGTGGGAAGGGAAGGGAAGGGAAGGTGCGGGAAGGGAAGGTGCGGGAAGGGAAAGGAAGGTGCGGCAAGGGTAGGTGAGGGAAAGGAAGGTGCGGGAAGGGAAGGGAACGTGGGGAAGAGAAGGGAAGGGAAGGGAAGGGAAGGGAAGGGAAGGGAAGGGAAGGGAAGGGAAGGGAAGGTGCAGGAAGGGAAGGGAAGGGAAGGGAAGGGCCGGGAAGGAAGGGAAGGTGCATTAAGGTGCGGGAAGGGAAGGGAAGGGAAGGCAATGGGCTGGAAGGGAACATGCGGAAGGGAAGGGAATTGAAGGGAAGAGAAGGGTATGGAAGGAAAGTTGCGGGAAGGGAAGGGAAGGGAAGGGAAGGGAAGGGAAAGGAAGGTAAAGGAGGGGAAGGCAAGGTGCGGGAATAGACAGGAAGGGAAGGTGCGGGTAGGGAAGGGTAGGGAAGGGAAGGTGTGGGAAGGGAAGGGAAGCGAAGGGAAGTTGCGGGAATGGAAGGGAAGGAAGGTGCGTGAAGGGAAGGTGCGGGAAGGGAAAGGAAGGTGCGGCAAGGGAAGGAGCGGGAAAGGAAGGTGCTGAAAGGTAAGGCAAGGTGCGGGGAGGGGAAGGTGCGGGAAGTGAAGGTGCAGGAAGTGAAGGGAAGGTGCGGGATGTTAAGGGGAAGGGAAGGGAAGGAAGGGAAGGGAGAGGAAGGGAAGGGAAGCGAAGGGAAGGGAAGGGAAGGGAAGTTGCGGGAAAGGAAGGTGTGGGAAGGGAAGGGAAGGGAAGGTGCACGAAGGGAAGGGAAGGTGCAGAAAGGGAAGGGAAGCGAAGGGAAGGTGCAGGAAGGGAAGGGACGGTGCAGAAGGGACGGAGGGGAAGGGAGGTGCAGGAAGGTGCGGGAAGGTGCGGGAAGGTGCAAGAAGGTGCGGGAAGGGAAGGGAAGGGAAGGGAAGGGAAGGGAAGGGAAGGGAAGGGAAGGAAGGGAAGGGAAGGGAAGGTGCGGGAAGGAAGGGAAGGGAAGGTGCGGGAAGGGAAGGGAAGGGAAGGGAAGGGAAGGGAAGGGAAGGGAAGGGAAGGGAACGGAAGGGAAGGATGGGAAAGGAAGGGAAGGGAAGGGAAGGGAGGGGAAGGTGAAGTAAGGTGCGGGAAGGGAAGGGAAGATGCGGGAATTGAAGGGAAGGGAAGGGACGGGAAGGGAATGGAAGGTGCGGGAAGGGAAGGTGCGGGAAGGGAAGATGGCGGGAAGCGAAGGTGTAGGAAGGGAAGGTGTGGGAAGGGAAGGTGGGGGAAGGGAAGGGAAGGTGCGGGAAGTGAAGGGAATGTGCGGGAAGGGAAGGTGCGGGAAGGGAAGGTGCGGGAAGGGAAGTTGCAGGAAGGAAGAGAAGGGAAGCGAAGGAGCAGGAAGGAAAGGGAAGGGAAGGTGCGGGATGGGAAGGTGCGTTAGGAAAGGGAAGGGAAGGGAAGGGAAGGGAAGGGAAGGGAAGGGAAGGGAAGGGAAGGGAAGGGAAGGGAAGGGAAGGGAAGGGAAGGGAAGGGAAGGAAGGGAAGGGAAGGGAAGGTGCGGGAAGGGAAGGGAAGGGAAGCGAAGGGAAGGGAGGGAAGGGAAGGGAAGGGAAGGTGCGGGAAGGGAAGGTGCGGGAATGGAAGGTGCGGGAAGGGAAGGTGCGGGAAAGGAAGGGAAGGTGCGGGAAGGGAAGTGAAGGAAAGTGCAGGACGGGAACGGAATGGGCGGGAAGGGAAGGGAAGGTGTGGGAAGGGAAGGAAATGTGCGGGAATGGACGGGAAGGGAAGGGTGCGGGTAATGTGCGGGAATGGACGGGAAGGGAAGGTGCGGGTAGGGAAGGGTAGGGAAGGGAAGGTGTGGGAAGGGAAGGGAAGCGAAGGGAAGGTGCGGCAAGGGAAGGGAGGGGAAGGTGCGGGAAGGGAAGGGAAGGGAAGGGAAGGGAAGGGAAGGGAAGGGAAGGGAAGGGAAGGGAAGGGAAGGGAAGGGAAGGGAAGGGAAGGGAAGCAGGGAAGGGAAGGGAAGGGAAGGGAAGGGAAGGGAAGGTGCGGGAAGGGAAGGTGCGGGAAGGTAAAGGGAAGGTGCGGGAAGGCGGGAAGGGAAGGTGCGGGAAGGGAAGGTGCGGGAAGGGAAGGGAAGGTGCGGGAAGGGAAGGTGCGGGAAGGGAAGGGAAGGGAAGGGAAGGGAAAGGAAGGGAAGTGAAGGGAAGTGAAGGGAAGGGAAGGGAAAGGAAGGGAATGGAAGGGAAGGGAAGGGAAGGGAAGGGAAGGGAAGGGAAGGGAAGGGAAGGGAAGGGAAGGGAAGGGAAGGGAAGGGAAGGGAAGGGAAAGAAAGGTTCGGGAAGGGTAGGGAAGGGAAGGGAAGGTGCAGGAAGGGAAGGGAAGGGAAGGGAAGGGATGGTGCAGGAAGGTGCGGGAAGGGAAGGGAAGGGAAGGCAATGGGCTGGAAGGGAAGGTGCGGAAGGGAAGGGAATTAAAGGGAAGGTGCGAGAAGGGAAGAGAAGTTGCGGGAAGGGAAGGGAAAGGAAGGGAAGGGAAGGTAAAGGAAGGGAAGGCAAGGTGCGGGAATGGACGGGAAGGGAAGGTGCGGGTAGGGAAGGGTAGGGAAGGGAAGGAAGGGAAGGGAAGGGAAGCGAAGGGAAGGTGCGGGAACGGAAGAGAAGGGAAGGTGCGGGAAGGGAAAGGAAGGTGCGGCAAGGGAAGGTGCGGGAAAGGAAGGTGCGGGAAGTGAAGGTGCGGGAAGGGAAGGAGCGGGAAGGGAAGGTGCGGGAAGTGAAGGTGCGGGAAGGGAAGGGAAGGTGCGGGATATTAAGGGAAGGTAAGGGAAGGGAAGGAAGAGAAGGGAAAGGAAGAGAAGGGAAGCGAAGGGAAGGGAAGTTGCGGGAAGGGAAGTTGTGGGAAGGGAAGGGAAGGGAAGGTGCAGGAAGGGAAGGGAAGGTGCAGAAAGGGAAGGGAAGCGAAGGGAAGGTGCAGGAAGGGAAGGTAAGGTGCAGAAATGGAAGGGAAGGGAAGGGAAGGTGCAGGAAGGGAAGGGAAGGTGCGGGAAGGTGCAGGCAAGTGCGGGAAGTGAAAGGAAGGGAAGGGAAGGGAAGGGAAGGGAAGGGAAGGGAAGGGAAGGGAAGGGAAGGGAAGGGAAGGGAAGGGAAGGGAAGGGAAGGGAAGGGAAGGGAAGGGAAGGGTAGGGAAGGGAAGGTGCAGGAAGGGAAGGGAAGGGAAGCGAATTGAAGGGAAGGTGCGGGAAGGGAAGGTGCGGGAAGGGAAGGTGCGGGAATGGAAG